>NC_048319.1:14156200-14238464 GCF_013100865.1 Trachemys scripta elegans | reverse complement strand
GTAACTCCCTGCTCTCCATGTGTCAGTATATAATGCCTGCATCTGTAGCTTTCACTCTATGCATCCGAAGAAGTGAGGTTTTTACTCACGAAAGCTTATGCCCAAATAAATCTGTTAGTCTTTTAGGTGCCACCAGACTCTTTGTTGTTTTTGTAGATACAGACTAACACGGCTACCCCCTAATACTATGGAAAGGAGGACATGAGAACAGCAAAACAAGGACACTAGACTTCAGAAATGTGGATTTCAACCAATTCAGTGAAATGGTAGGCACCATCTCATGGAAAGACCAATTAGGAAGAAAAGGAGCCGAAGGGGGCTGGCAGTTCCTGAAAGATGTAATACTGGAGGCTCATCATCAAGCTATTCTAGCACAGAGAAAAGGTAAGAAGAGCCAGAGGAGCCAACGTGGCTGCACAAGGAGCTTTTTAACAATCTAAAAACCAAAATGGATACATACAGGAAATGGAAGGAGGGGCATTTCACCCAGGAAGTATACATGGGAATGGTACGAGCGTGTAGGGACAAAAATCAGAAAGCCCAGGCAAAGAATGAGTTACAGCTGGCAAGGAATGTTAGAGACAACAAGAAGAGGTTCTTCAAATATGTCAGGATGGTGTGGATCTGCTGCTCAATGGAGAAGGTGAGCTGATAACGGAAAATGATAGGAAGGCAGAGCTGCTTAATGCTTACTTAGCTTCAGTCTTCCCCTAAGGGGGAAGGGATGCAGATCTGGATAAGCAAAGAACACGTCAGAGATCTTCTGACCAATTTGAATGAATTCAAATCTGTGGGGCCAGAAGCTATGCACCCAAGGGTACTGAAGGAATTAGCTGAAGAAATCTCGGAGCCACTGGCAATAATATTTGCAAACGCATGGACGACAGTAGAGGTCCCAGAAGACTGGAGAAGGGCTAATGTAGCGCCCATTTTTTAAAAGGGGGGAAAAGGAGGAGCCAGGGAACTACAGACCAGTCTGCCTAACCTTCAACTGTTGGGAAGCTACTAGAGCAATGTATAAAACATTCAATTTGCGAATACCTGGAGGATGAAGGGCGTAACACTAGCAGCCAGCATGGATTCACCAAAAACAAATCATGCCAAGCCAGCTTGATTTACTTTTCTGACGGGATAACTGGGTTGGTGGATGGGGGAATGCAGTGGACATAATATACCTGGACTTCAGCAAGGCTTTTGGCACAGTCCCACATGATATTCTGATAGGTAAGCTGGAGAAATGTGAGCTTGGCAGAACTACACCACTACCCCGATATAATGCTACCTGATATAACACTAATTCTGATATAACGCAGTAAAGCAGTGCTCCGGGGGGTCGGGGCTGCGCACTCCGGCGGATCAAAGCAAGTTCGATATAACACGGTTTCACCTATAACGCAGTAAGATTTTTTGGCTCCCGAGGACAGCGTTATATCGAGGTAGAGGTGTACCATTAGGTGGATACATAATTGGTTAAACAACTGCAAACAAAGAGTAACTATTAATGGAATTAAGTCAGATTGGAGGGAGGTTTCAAGTGAGGTTCTACAGGGGTCTGTTCTGGCTCCGGTGATGTTTAACATCTTTATTAATGATCAGTTGCAGTGGGGGAGGTCCAGGTTGGATATTAGGAAAAACTATTTCACTAGGAGGGTGGTGAAACACTGGAATGCGTTACCTAGGGAGGTGGTGGAGTCTCCTTCCTTGGAGGTTTATAAGGCCCGGCTTGACAAAGCCCTGGCTGGGATGATTTAGTTGGGAATTGGTCCTGCTTTGAGCAGGGGGTTGGACTAGATGACCTCCTGAGGTCTCTTCCAACCCTAGTCTTCTATGATTCTAATAGAGAGCATTCTGATAGATTGGCAGATGACACAAAGCTAGGGGGGCTGCCAACACTTTGGAGGACAGAGCTAAAATACAAAGGGATCTTGACAAATTGGAGAACTGAGCTATAGACAACAAAATAAAATTCAACAAAGACAAATGTAAGATGCTACACTTAAGAGAAGAAAAACCAAATGCACAAAGTGTGGGATAACTGACTTGGCAGCAGCACTGTTGAGAAGGATCTGGGAGTTGTGGTGGATCACAGCCTCAACATGAGTCAGAATGAGATGCTGTTGCAAAAAAAGCAAATGCAATTGAGTATGCGTCCAGTTTGGTCACCAATGTATAGAAAGGATATGGAGAAATTGGAAAGGATCCAGAGGTGAGCAACTTCAAATATTTAAAGGCTGCCATAAAAAAGATGGAGCAAAGTTGTTCTCTCTTGTCACAGAGGGCAGGACAAGAGGCAATGGATTCAAACTTCAGCATAGCAGATTTAGATTAAATCTCAGGAAAAACTTCCTAACTGTTAGGACAATGGAACAGACTGCCTAGGGAGGTTGTGGAAGGTGCTTTGCTGGAGGTTTTCAAAAGGAGGCTGGAGCCATCTGTCTGGGATGGTTTAGACACAACAAATCCTGCATCTTGACAGGGGGTTAGACTAGATGAACTTTGTGGTCCCTTCTACCCCTGTGATTCTAACAAATTTCAAATCTATTTAGCTTTGAAACCTCATCAGGCCTATTTAGTAAAACCTTGTTTTCTGATTAACTCAGCTACTGCCCCCTTGCACTGTAACTCACAATTTATTTATTCATCCCAGGGAAAACACATCTGCAAGCTTAGTGATGTTTTAGATATGCTCACCCTAAGCAGGAGACCCAAGCTCTTCAGCAGGTATAGTATAGTAGCTGCACAATAATTTGACAAGTCTGAAAGATCAGTTGGTCAAAGATATCTTCCTCTCCTGTATGGAATGACCTCTACAACGAGCAGGAGATGTGACACTACAAACAGCCAGAGCAGACCTATCTAAAGAGGGGAAGGAACCGAACTTTCTGACCTACAAACCAAATGCTTTCATGTGTGTCAGGGTCACTCACCAAGGACTGGGTCCATGACACATAGCATCAAAAGTATACCATACACCATACATGCAAGACACAGCAAGGAAATTAAATGCAAGAGAACTACGTTAATGCAACATTGAGATATTAGATGTCAAAATACTGGGGAGAATAGGGAAGGAAAAATGACACTTCTCGAAGCCACATTACGCATTAATATTAAGTTAATAAAGGGGACACCACATACAACAAGACAGAATTCTACCTATGTATGGACAACAGGGCAAATGAAAACAACAATTCTGCATTTCCACAGTGTTTTTGTTTGCAGTCTCAATCATAAAGGCAAATTTATAGTTCTCTGGCCTCCTCATTCATCCAATTTTGTCTGCCTCTAAGGAGGCTAACAACAAATATCCTAACCTCCTAACCCCTACTCTCCAACTCTCCTCTAGGGGATACACCTGACTCTCAGCCAACACCCAGTCAGACCAAAGGCATGAACTCTGCTCTTCCACAGATTTCTTACACCTCAAGTTATTATGTCAGGGTATTTTTATAATGCATCATATATACTCCTCACATTATATCAGTTTTATTAAAATTGAGGAAAAAATACTATTTCCCAGTCATTTTTTTAACCATTGCTGATTATAGTGCATTAAAAGGACATGATCAAATTGTCTATGTCCAAAACAAAGCTCTGGTTAAGAATGATCCACCGTGTGACTCTGGGAGACTATTATTTCATCTATATGTAGGGCCCAAAGTAAGTTATGCAACTTTTAAAAATAAACTATGCAGGTTCAATTTTTAAAAAACACTGAAGGAAGGAGATGGTTCATGTTTTGCTAAATACACAGCTTTACAGACAGGCTGAATGCAGGGCCCAAGGGACCTGACGGTACCCCAGAGTACTGAATTAAAAACTGTTATATCAGTCATTTTCCTTCAAAGGTAAAGAAAACAACATATGAAAAGCCAAGCAGGAGGAAAGTGGTACCTCTGTGAGGGGCCTTGGTCTTCTCTCTACGACAAACTCAGTGTGGCAGAGCTCACAGTAACTAGTGTTGGAGGAGGAGAGCCATTTTTCCAGGCAGCTCTTGTGCACGGTCCCCAGTGTTCCTGTGCAGTCGCAGGGAGAAAGCAGCCCCTCCCCATTTCCACCTTCATGGCAGATTCGACAGATGGGACCATCACTAAAGAAAGAGGCAAATAATGGGATGAAATTGCTGTCAGACTAGGAAGAATGGCACAGCCATGTCCAGAGAACATTGAGAGACATCTCACCATGCCCTGCAAGGGCATGCTAATGCTAGACAAGGTGCTGCATTGTGCTGGAGACTGGGGGACTCTTCAAAGCAAACTGCTGTGGCAGCAGCAGAAATAGCTTCAAAAAGACACACAGTAAATGACGGCATGTGGGCCATGTCAATAACTGCAAGGGCATTACTAAGAGTTACATCTTAGTCTACATTAGTACGTAATGAGGGAGCAAAAATTACAGTGGACGAGAGTCCAGAATGGCTACCTGTACTGCTGGGGAGGCTTCTAAAAAGCACCAGATTAAGATACTATGGATCGATTCAGAGTCTTTATTTTCAAGTGTACACTGTAAACAGAAATATCTCACTAAAGAGCTTAGGGTCTCAGCTCTACGGCATACACAGCAATCGTGCATATCCAAGTCATGAAATCGCAATGTTAAAAATCAGATAATTAAGACTATCGCTTGCTTTCCCCCTCCCACCTACTCACATTCGGATGTGATTTTGGCAGCTGCTGTCTCAAAACCAGCTAGAACTAAAGACCAAGGTTGCATTCGAAATAAAAACAGATCAGAAGCCATGCTCCCAAAAGGCATATCATGTGCTAATAAATAAAAGACCACCCAGCAAAATTAGTGGCATACTAAGCTTCTCTGTCCACCACATTGCAACCAACTCCACCCTCCATTTGTACATGGTCAGTGTATAGTATCCGCTCTGCAGGGCTAGGGGCCTATTTCTTCCTACATGTCTATAGAGGCCGAGCCTAGCACACAGATTGCACTTTAGTAATAATACAATGCAAGAATCATTCCCCTAGTGGTTTGAAATCTCACATAAAACAGACATATTGGAATCAAGTGTGGAGGAAGCCAACACAGTAATCAGAGAGATTTGATTTTAAAGGTCAAGTATCTTCTGACCTGCCAGGACTAGAAAAGCTTTGGAAGACTAGTACAAATACTTTCAGAGCCTTTTAAGTTTTCCAAGCAATGGTCCTGGGTTGTTGATCGAAATGAAAATAGTTCAGTCTGTTCATATATTCCTGAGGGTACCTTTCCCTGGGTCTTTCTGGAATTATGTTATTATGCATTGTTAGCACTGTCCAAGGCTGCTCACCACAGAGTCACTGTTCAAGTAGCTCATAAGAGCATTTACAATTACAGAAAGAGAGACAGAGAAGCACAAAGGACTGGGTTGTGACAACAAAATCTACAGAGAACTCTGGCAAAATGAGAATTTCTGCCTCAAAGATTCACATCGGTTTAGGTGGAATTTGCATTTTCAGTGATGAATCAATGCAATGCATAAAATTAAATTGCATGGAAGTGAAATGTCAGTTCCAGAATGCAAATAATCTGTCTTCAAGGAGTCTGGCCTGGTCATGCTGACTGCCTGGTTACATTGGATCTAGTCTTACATTTAAGTGTTAATTGTTATATTGCCAAGTGTTTAAATTCAATGTAAATATAAGAAGTGTTTTAGGGATCAGTGTGCCAGAAACAGAAAAAGACATAGTGGAATCCCCCCAGGCGCCTCTCCACAGCATCAGGAAAACACTGCAGTGAAACTGCAACAGAAAGGTCATGTTGGGGGAAGTGCCAAGGAGCAGAGGGCGAGGCAACATTGCAGGAAAGTCCCATTCAGGAAAGTTTTCAGAGTAGCAGCTGTGTTAGTCTGTATCCGCAAAAAGAACAGGAGTACTTGTGGCATCTTAGAGGCTAACCAATTTATTAGAGCATAAGCTTTCGAGGGCTACAGCCCACTTCATCGGATGCATTGAATGGAACATATAGTGAGGAGATATATATACAGAGAGAACATGAAAAGGTGGGAGTTGTCTTACCAACTCTAATAGGCTAATTAATTAAGAGAAAAAAAAATCTTTTGTTGTGATAATCAAGATAGCCCATTCCAGACAGTTTGACAAGAGGTGTGAGAATACTTAACATGGGGAAATAGATTCAATGTGTGTAATGATTCAGCCATTCCCAGTCTCTATTCAAGCCTAAATTGATAGTGTCTAATTTGCATATTATTTCAAGTGCAGTAGTTTCTCGTTAGAGTCTGTTTTTGAAGCTTTTCTGTTGCAAAAAAACCAGGAGTACTTATGGCACCTTAGAGACTAACAAATTTATTTGAGCATTTGTCCGGACAGTCTCTATGCAAAAGAATAAATGGACACAAATCTGACATCAGGAATCATAACATTCAAAAACCAGTAGGAGAACACTTCAATCTCTCTGGCCACTCAGTAACAGACGTAAAGGTGGCAATTTTGCAACAGAAAAGCTTCAAAAACAGACTTCAATGAGAAACTGCTGAACTTGAATTAATATGTAAATTAGATACTGGGTGTCCTAAAACACCCAAGATAGACAGGAGCTGGGACAGGGAGTGGGGAGAGCAGGAAGCAGCAGGTGCCACCCTGCACCCAGCTTCTCTACTAGAGAGAGGGTAGGTCAGGGCCTTTGGCTGACACTAGCAGGGATTGGGGAGGTTCAGCACCACTCTCCCACAGCTGCCAGTGGGTAGAACTGAGGAGGTGCAGCTCTGTCCTACCCACTATGTGCTCGCACTGAAGGACGTCTCCCTTCCCTCATACTGCTAAGCCCTGGCTCATGCCATAGTTCGCTCATTGGGACTACCATCAGCTGCTCCTCTCGGGCCTTGATGACTATCCAGTCTTCATGCCATGCAACGGTCATGTACAGTGACCCCGCTTCCCTGCAACTTTGACCACATTGCCACACCCTGGCATCACTTCACCAACCCGTCACCTTCCACGTCAAGTTCAGAGCTCCCCGGGGCACTGAACGTTCCATAGTATACACATGCCCCCATTGTATTCTGCCCATTCTCACTTCCTTGCTCCATCTACTCCCCATACTCTCACCTCCTTCTGCCTCCTGCTTCTGGAACCCTCTGCCAGTGTGCCACAAACCCTCACTCGCTTTCAAATCCCACTTGACACTGCTTGACTCCGTTCCTGGGCCAGCTACTCCTCTTTGCTTGCTCTAGCCAGGCCTTGGATGAAAAAAACAGAACACCATAGCTTAGAAGCCTCATGCAAAACATAAAAGTATCTTTGCTCTCCCTACTTCTGCTCCTTTCTTTTGATCCACAGTGTAATTCCTTCAGGGTATGGGGCAGCGTCTTATTTCAGTCAAGCACCAAGTCCAGTTATGGTGCTATATAAACATGGCTCAGATAAACTATACGCAGCATTAACAACTGAGGTAGTTTAAAAAAAAAAAAAAAACCCAAATCTCAAATATTCTCATGCTTCTGTTATTTGCTAAGAACTGCATCTGTGAGATATTTTATCTTCTCTCTTCCTGTTTGAGAAGTCTCAGATTTCCAGTGTCTTAATATAACCTTGGCTACCAATAAGCAATCCAGTGGATAACATCTGAAAAGCTTTCAAAATAAAAAGGCAAAATTTTGCTGGAACGACACAGGAAATATTTCAAATGTGACTCCATTTTGTGGAGAGATTCCAACCCTGACCTAGCCCCTGTCTCTCTGTCTCTCACGGTTTTAAGATCAGTCACGCTGTTCCTGGTATTGTTTGGTTTCATGAGATCTTGAGGTCAGTTACTGTGGCAGGACACAGTCTATAGTATCAGTAGTATTGTTCCTTCCCTCTTTTCCTATTTTGCTTTCAACAACTCTTCCATTTCACATCCTTATCTGAGCCAAATAAATAAAGCAGTAGTACTAAGTACAGCAGAAGCTCAGAGTTATGGACACCTCGGGAATGGACGTTGTTCGTAACTCTGAACAAGCTGTTGTGGGATGCTCCTCAGGGCAGACTGCTCGGTGCAAGGGCTCAGAGTTCTGCCTGGTGAGCGGGGGTGGGGACAGGCAGCTGGTTCTAGCCCCCTGGCTGCAAAGTTGATGAGTGAGGCACCTGGTCCTTTAAAACTGAGCTGCTCCTCCAGAGTGCAGTGTGCAGGCAGGAACTCTGGCTCTGGCTCCAGCAGCTTATACTCCAGGCCATGTTTCAGTAGCAGCTCGGAAAGTTTCTTTCCCAGACTCTGAGCTTGCAAGCTTGTTCCCCTCCCAGCCAAGAGGGAGGGAGAGGGGAAAACAGCATTCACCACCTCCTACCTGTAAGTGGCTGCCCCAACCCATGGTAAGTAGGGAGTGGGCACTGCGACAGGCAGTCCAGATGTGCCTACCTTTAAAATGCAATACAAGCACCGTACAATACTGTATTTGCTGGTTTGTTTGTGGGGTTTGGGGGGGGGGGGTTGGTCTCCATTGCTGCTTGATAGCTTATTTCCGGTTCCCCATGGTGTCCAGTTGACCGGTCAGTCTCTAACTCTGGTGTTGGTATCATTGAGGTTCTACTGTATTTCACTTGGTTCTGCGGTTACTTTGCTCTCGGTTTGGCTATGTTCACAATCAGGTTCAGCCACATGGCTCTGTTTGACTTCACCAACACCTTAAGTTAGGTGACCAGATGTCCCGATTTTATAGGGACAGTCCCGATATTTGGGACTTTGTCTTATATAGAGTCCTATTACCCTCTACCCCCGTCCCGATTTTTCACACTTGCTGTCTGGTCACCCTAACCTTAAGTAGTTGTGAAAATGCAGAGATTTGAAATAGTGATGCCTGAGTAGGATTCCATTACAGCCATATACACACCCTCACACCAAGAGCCCTAAAAGCAGCACAGTTTACAGATACTATTGCATTTTTATGCTCTGGAATTCCAGACAGAGTTTGCTTAACTGATCCTCATTCCCCCACCTAATTTAAAGTCATGAGCTGTTTCCCACCCAGTAGGATGTCCCAAGTCTTGAATCCAGGCTTAGGAGTTCCCAGTCAGCTGACACATCCTGGCATCCACCCAATGGCTACTGAAACTGGATGGGCTCAGAAGCTAGGGCTATAGCACCAGCCGAGACACTAGCCATGGGAGCTCTGATTGGAGGATTGCCTAGCTCCACCAATTGGTCCAGCTATGCTATTTAAACCAGGAGGAAGAACAGGAAGTTTGTCCCACCAACAAGGTGGTTTCCTGTTGTGCCTGCTTCCTGCACCCAACCCTGTGCCTGCTCTGCTCCTGTCTTACCCCCGCCTTCACTCTGTTCCCACTGTACTCCTGCTCAGTGCTTGATCCTTGCCTCTCCTCCTGCCCTTATGCTTCACCTCCAATACAGTCCTGGCTCCAGCCTGGCCTCCAACTTCTGACCTTGACTCCCATCCAGTTTGACCCTTGGCTCTGGCAGTTAGCATCCGACATCTGCTTTGACCTTCAGCTTTGATTCCTGGTTCTGATACTGGCTTGACCCCTGGCTCTAGAAACTTGCAGTTGACTCTGGTGCTGCTTGGTTTCCTGCCCCACCCTGTATGTCTGCTCCACCCATTAGACCTGTCTCCTGCACTACTAGGCCACACTGCCTGAATCCCAGTCCATAACAGCTTGCTCAGACTGCTTCTCAGGGAGGACCCAGCAGAATGGAATCAGCAAGGCTCACTCTTTCTTCGCAAAGGGAACTCGAGAACTGAGTGGGTACCCCACCTCCAGGCAGACTACCAGGCAACACAGGCCCATCTTGCTCAGTTTACTGAGGAGAATCAGACACTACACTAACAGGCTCTTCAACTCCACGCCAAAAACACTGACCTCGGGGTCCCACTTGCTGTGCCACCCCTCGCACAAGGGCCTGTCACTCCATTGCTAGAACATTTCAATGGGCACCATGGAAAGTTCCAAGGGTTTATAAATCAATGTCGCCTCCAGTTCCGACATTAGCTGCAAATGTACTCTTCCGACCAGGCCAAGGTAGGCCTGGTAGTCAGCCTGCTAACGGGGGAAGCACTGGACTGGACCTCCCCACTATTAGAGGGCATTAGTCCAGTACTAACCTGTTGGGACACCTTCCTACAGGCACTGTTGACCCCCAACATGCTCGAATGGCTGAGGATGCCCAGCAGAGGCAGGGTACTGCTGCCCACATATGCAGCCCACTTTTGCCAACTGGCATCAGACACAGAGTGGAATGAGGTGGCCCACCTATTCCACTTCCAATGGGGTCTGAGTGAGGAGCTCAAGGACACTCTGGCCCCAGCGGAAACCCCAGCAGGCCTGGACACCTTTATAGAGCTGACTATACAATTTGACAACCAGTTGTGGGAAAGGCGTGAGAAGAGAAGTGAGAGTTTCCACTTACCCTGCACGCACCTGCTACAACCACCACACTATTCAGCACGCCAAGCCGATGCAGATAGACTCTGCCCGCTGGCAACTTAACCCTGAAGAAACCTCCAGGCTTAGGAGTCCCCAGACAGCTGCCACATCCTGGCCTGCACCCAATGGCCAACACCTCAATCTATGCTTCTATTATGGCCAGCCAGGCCACTTCGTCTCCACCTGCCTGGCCTGAAAGCTGACTCAAAAGGGTCTGGAGAACAAGCCAACCCAGTCCTGGTCTGAGCTGGGCACAAAGGCAAGATATAACCCTAAGTCCCAAGGCTGAGTCCTGAAGGGATCATGAACTGAATCCCACCAGGTGGGGCCACAACTCCAAGTGCCTGCTAGGCTAAGAATCCTGCACCAGACTTGGCAACTCCCTGTGCATAAGGCCCTCATCAGTTCAGCCACCACAGAAAACTTTATGGACGAGACAACAGACCAGACCCTTATAGTCCAAGTCTGCCTGATAGAAACCATTGATGGGGCCCCCCCAAAATCCTCAGGGCCTGTAGTCACTGAAACCATCCCCCTGAAGGTCACAATCTGGGGGCATCAAGAGACACTGCAATTTGGTGTAATGCTCCCCACATTTCTCCCGATTCTGGGTATCTCCTGGCTAATCCATCACAATCCCCTCATTCACTTGCAGGAATCATGAGTCTCTCTATCCTCAAAGTTCTGTCAACAGCACTGCTGGGATCTGATGGATGGGAAACACCCAGAAGACACCCAGGCCCCATGGGAGGTAGTGATTGGCCTACAGAGATAGGAGGTGGAATCCTTGATTAACTCCCCACCAAATACAGTGATTTTGCTAATGTATGCGGACTCCCTACCTCCCCATCGGGACTACGATTGTCCTATAAACTTACAGCCCGGAGATCCAGTCCCATTTGGCCGGCTTTATGCCATGTCTGAACCTGAGCTAGCAACCTTATATGCATACCTCCAGGAGAATTTGGCCAAGGGTTTCATCCATAAATCCACTTCACCTGCTGGGGTGCCTTTTCTCTTGATGAAGAAGAAAGATGGCAGCCTCCATCTCTGTGTAGATTACCAGGCCTTGAACCAGATATCAGTGAGAAATCGGTACCTGCTCGAATATTCACAAAACTAGACCTTCAGAGCGCATATAACCTTGTGTGCATTAGGCATGGAGACAAGTAGACGACCATCTTTTGGACCCGCTATGGCCATTTTGAATATTTGGTGATGCCACTGGGCTGACAAATGCCCCCTCTACGTTCTATTACTTCATTAATGAGTTATTCTGGGACATCCTAGATCAATACGTAGTAATGTATCCTGATGATATACTTATTTTTTCAGACCGTTCCAAACAGCATACAACTCACGTTCACACCATCTTGGAGTGGCTTCGCCAACATGGATTGTATGCCAAGATGGAAAAAATGTGCCTTCAACGGTGTTTCTACTGACTTCTTGGGATTAATCCTGTCCCTGGAAGGAGTTAAAATTGATCCAGAAAAGGTAAAGGCAGCACCTCGGAACATCCACAAAGTTCAGCGTTTCCTGGACTTCATGAATTTCTACCGCTGGTTCATTTTGAAATTCTCAGAGCAGACTGCCCCTCTGACCACTTTACTCCATAAGAACATCCAGTTCAGTTGGACTCTGGAGGCCCAATGTGCCTTCGAGCACCTAAAACTTGCATTTACTAGCCCACCCTGATACTACACAAGCCTTCATTGTGGAAGCGGACTCTTTTAATGAAGCAACTAGAGCAGTGTTCTCCCAGAGGCATGGGTGCCAGCAAGTGATGCATCCGCATGCTGTTTATTCTAGAAAGCTCACTCCCGCCAAGCAAAACTATGAAATCCTAGACAATGAACTCATGGCTATCAAGCCAACTTTCAAGCAGTGGCGACACTACCTTGAAGGGGCCCGACAGCCGGTCCAAGTGTACACAGACTATAAGAATTTGGAATATTTATAGCAAGTCAAAGCCCTCAATCACAGACAGCTCCGATGGGTCCTGTTCTTCTTCCATTTTAATTTTACAATCTCCTATCATGCAGGTGGTAGGAATGTCAAAGCAGATGCCCTGTCCCAAAAAGTGGAATACTATGCTGGCCAGAAGAAACCCAACCAAGAGATCTCCTACATCCTAAAGTCCCATAACTTCCTCAATGTGACAATGCTCCCGGACCAGTTTGTCCTAATCTGCTCAGCGTCTGCCAAGGGGACTTCCCTCGACGATCAAGAAGCCATCGACCAGGAAGTGCTTGAGCTCCAAGACAGACTGACCTTTGTGAAGGGACATATATATGTTCCCCCTGGCAGTCCCCATGTGACAGCCCTGCAGATGTACCACGATTCCCCCTAGGTGGGGCTGTTCCAAAATGTAGCACCTGGCCTCCTATTTCTTTTGGTGGCCTCACAAGCATATGTAGCCTCCTGTGACTTACGTGTCTGCACTAAGGTGCCACACAACAAACCTTGTGGGCTCGCCCAACCCTTGCCCATCTCACTAGACTTAATTGTGGAGCTACCTGAGTACAATAGAAATATAGCCATCTTAACTATTGTCAATCACCTTGTCAAGGCAGATTCCCCACTCTGGCACTTCAAGTGCAGAAGGTGGGGACCTGCAAGGATTCTAAAAATTAATACTGGCCACTCCAGGCTTGTATTAAAATGTTAAGGTTACAGTTTTTCTCTGATCTTAGATGGGTAGATGCTGCCACCACCCAAGTGCAAAACCCCTTTAAGAACCCAGAAAGATGCACTTGGGAATTCCTTCCTGTTGGGTACCCTCAAGCCCTTTCACCCCCGCCCTGGGAAGAGCTGAGGGGAGGGGGGAAAAAAAAAAGGAAGTCAGCTGTTGCCACCAGCTAATTAAAAACACGTGCACAAACCTCTTAAGAGACAGAACTCCAATCCTGTTCTTAAAAAAAGGTAAATTTTATTAAGAAAGAAAGAAAGAAAGAAAGAAAATACATTGGAAAACTCAGGCTATTGCTAGATTTAAAAAGAGCAAATACAAGAATTAAGCATCAAGAATAGCTTTCTTGAGGTGCAGCTTAAAGGTTACAAACAAAACAAAAGCACCTGGGGTTAGCACAGAGGAATCCACAAGCCATAAAGAAATAAAGATAAACCTAATAGTTTCTTCCTAGACATTTCCTAATCTACTTACATATCTGGGCACTCTCTGGCATGTTTATCATACCAGGCCTTTTGCTCTTGTTCAGCATCCTGTAGGTTTTCTTGAGCAAGGGCTGGAGAGTCCTTGAGGGTGTTTTGCAGGTTGGTTACAAAGTCCAAAATGTTAGTTTCTGGAGAAGAATGATGTAGTTGGTGTTGGTCTGCTTTGAGCAAGGGATTGGACTAGATGACTTCCTGAGGTCTCTTCCAACCCTAATCTTCTATGATTCTAAGATGTAACCACCTGCCCCCGCCCCCACTGCTGCTTCACCAACTGTAATGGCCCCTTAATTTTGTGGCCATAAATGAGTTCAAAGGGTGAAAATCCCAAACTGGGATGTGGTACGGCCCTGTAGGCCCTGCAAAGAGCAACTGCTGCAACACTAGGTCCCGATCATTGGCGTGCTTATTCACGAATTTATGTATCATGGCCCCCAAAGTCCCATTAAACTTCTGCACTAGGCCATTTGTTTGATGGTGGTAAGGGGTGGCAACCAAGTGGTTCACCCCATGAGCTTCCCAAAGACATTTCATGGTCCCTGCCAGGAAGTTAGTTCCCGAATCCATAAGGATGTCTGAGGGCCAACCTATCCTGGCAAAAATGTCTGCCAATGCCTGGCTCATGCTTTTAGCCCTGGTGTTGCTTAGAGCTACTGTTTCCAGCCATCGGGTGGCAAAATTCATGAAGGTCAGTATGTAAGCTTTCCTCTGGGTGTTTTCTTAGGGAAAGGACCCAGAATATTCAGTTACACGCTGAAATGGTATCTCAATTATGGGGAGTGACTGGAGGGGGGGCCGTGACCTGATCTTGGCTTTTCCACCCTCTGGCACACCTTACAAGACCAGACATAGGTAGAAACGTCCTTGCCCAAATGGTCTTTGGTCCTATTCACCCCAGCATGGCCACTAGGGTGATTGTGGGCTAAGCGCAAGAGTGTTTCCCTATACTTAGTTGGAACTACCAACTGTCTCTAAGGATGCCAGTCCTCCTTGTGCCCACCAGAAAGGGTTACTTTGTATAAGAGTCCTCCTTCTACAACAAACCTGGACCTATCGGAAGAGCTGAGAGGCAGTGGGTCACTCCGTGCCACCGTCCAAGCTCCATTGAGGCTTTCATCTGCTTCCTGCTCTGCCTGGAACTGCTCCCTTGATGCTGGAGACATTAGTTCCTCGCTGGGTTGTGGACTTGGACCCCTGGAAGCAATGCAGGTGATGGGGGTGTTTCCATCGATTGTGAACCGCTCTCCGCTAGTGCACTAGGTTGTATTTCAGGCTCTGGTTGAGCTTCTTGTGCTGGTTTAGCTGCTGCTGCTGTTGCTGTTGCTGCTGCAGGCTCTGTGGCGCCCTTTGGTGCTGGCTCCCCTGACTCTGGTGCGGTTGCAAGCACGGGCTCTGGTGCTGACTGCTCCGTCGGTTCCGATCCTTGGGCTGGTTCTGGCTGGGTCCCAGGAACTGGATCTACAACCGCTGTCAGACTCTGGTCTGGGGTCTGGTTCCACCACCTCTGGCTGGGTCCCCGGGCCTGTGGTATCAGGGGACACGGAGTGGGTTCTTGTAGGAGGCTCAAGAATGGGGTTGTGTGTGGAGGCCTGTTTAGTCTGGCTGCGGGAGACCATCCCCACTCTTTTCGTTAGCCTCGCATGGTTGGCTAAGTCTTCTCCCAGCAGCATGGGAATGGGATAATCGTCAGACTGCAAAAGTCCATAATCCTGACCAGTCCTTGTACTGGACAGGCAACTTGGCTGTAGGCAAATTAAAAGAATTGGCCTTGAAGGGTTGCACTGTCACTTGGGCCTTTGGGTCGACGAATTTGGGGTCCACTAGGGACTGATACCTGTGCTCCAGTGTCTCTCCACGCAGTAATCTTCCTCCCGCCCACACTCACAGCTTCCCTTTGCTCTGGGGGTATTTGCGAGGCTCTCAGTGGGACCTCGGGGTGATGAGTTGCAGTCAGCCTTCATATGCCCCAGCTCATTACATTTAAAGCATCGCCCAGCTGACTGTGGGCTGGGGCGAGGTGGATGGTTGGAGAGTAGGGTGGTAGGACGAGAGGGCATCTGGGGTTTTCCTGGCTGGGTGGAGGGCTCCTCCTTGTGAGGTGGGGCCTTGGGCTGACTTTGATGGTTGGGTGTTATTTCAGGTTGCCCCTTCTGGTATCCGCACCAACTGCTACTAGCTTTCTTCTCCACCATCTCCACTCATTTGGCTCCGATCTCCCCCCCTCAATTACAGTTTTGGGCTTCCCATCTAGGATGCACTTTTCTATTTCCTCAGGAACACCCTCTAAGAACTGCTCCATTTGTATTAGGAGAGACAGATATTCCAGAGACTTAACATTTGCTCCCAATATCCAGGCATCCCAATTTTTTCAATGTGGTAGGCATGTCAGGAAAATGTCACATCTGGTTTCCACCTTAGGGCTCTGAACCGCCGACGGGCATGCTTTGGTATTAGCCCCATCCTAATTCTGGTCTTTTGTTTAAAAAGTTCGTACTCGTTCATGTGTTCTTAAGGCATTTCAGCTGCCACCTCTGCTAAGGGTCCACTGAGTTGTGGCCTCAGCTTCACCATATACTGGTCTGGAGAGATGTTGTACCCCAAGGCAGGATCTTTCAAAATTTTCTAAGGCGGCCTTTGCATCATTGCCTACCTTGTATGTGGGGAATTTCTTGGAATGGGGAGTGGTACCTGGAGGAGGATTGCTAGGGCTACCTGGTTGACCCAGCTTAGCCTTTTCCAGCTCTAAGCGCTTCAGCTGCAGTTCCGCCTCCAAGCACTTCATCTCTTTCCTTTCCTCCACTTCCAAGCACTTCTCCTCCGCTTCAGCTGCCAAGCACTTCATCTCTAGGAAGAAATTCCTGTCTTCCACAGTTAGAACTCGGCCTGGGTTAAGGGCATCCCTCCATCCTGGCACTGGGATCTTGGGTTGGGGAGGGCTGACCCTTCCCTCCTGGGAAATTCCCGGTCCCCCATCCCCTCCCTGCATTTCTGTCATGGAGCTGGATGTCTGGGCTTGATCTGGGTTGGTCTTCTCCGTGGCGTACCACTTTCGGAAGACTGGTTGCTCTAGGGTTTCGCAACCTCATGCAAAGGGCTGCCCTGTTGCCACAAAGCTAGAAAAAAAAAAAAACTGCTTGTTGGGCTCCCTGGCTTAGTAGGCTGAACCCTTTGCATGCCTGTTCCCCCTCAGCCAGCAAAGAAAAGAAAGAGGGAAAAAAACAAAACCCTCTCAGGCTTTGCAGGCTGCCAAAAGGAAAAATGTGTCCTTTTAAAATCCCGAGGTCTTTGCTTCTGGTTCAAAATGATCCCACTGCTCTGCCACCATGTCAAGGCTGATTCCCCACTCTGGCTCTTCAAGTGCAGAAGGTGGGGGCCCGCAAGGATTCTAAAAATTAATACTGGCCACTCCAGGCTTGTATTAAACTCCCAACGTTACAGCTTTTCTCTGACCTTGGATTGGTAGATGCTGCCACCACCCAAGTGCAAAACTCCTTTGAGAACCCAGGGAGGCATACTTGAGAATTCCTTCCTGTGGGGTACCCTCAAGCCCTTTCACCCCCCCTCCGGGAAAGAGCTGGGGGAAAAAACCCAAGGAAATCAGCTGTTGCCACCAGCTAATTAAAAAAAGCATGTGCACAAACCTCTTAAGAGACAGAACTCCAATCCTGTTCTTAAAAAAGGTAAATTTTATTAAGAAAGAACGAAAGAAAGAAAATAAATAAATACATAGAGTTAAAAAGAGCAAATACAAGAATTAAGCATCAAGAATAGCTTTCTTGAAGTGCAGGTTAAAGGTTACAAGCAAAACAAAAGCACCTGGGGGTTAGCACAGAGGAATCCACAAGCCATAAAGAAATAAAAAAGATAAACCTAATCGCGCCTTTCTAGACATTTCCTGATCTAATTACATCTCTGGGGTTTTAAATAAGTAGTTTTTAGGTATGATACAAATGATTTTTCATACCTGGCCCAAAGCTTCTTACAGTATTGCTGCTCTGTCCCCCTCTCCCCAGGAGAGCAACCACAGACAGACAAAGGGGAAGTTTTTTTCTCAATTTTAAAAAGTTCTAGCCTTCCCATTGGCTCTTTTGGTCAGGTGCCCACTCACTTCCTTTTACCTATGCAAAGCAGTAATTCTTTTTAACTCTTTATAGATAAAGCAGGTAGAGAACAGCTAGTAAGAGGGATTTTATGGCTAACTGGCTGGCTGGATGTCCATAACAGGGAGCTACCCCCACCCCCCACACGCCTTCATTTATCACACTCCTCATGAACGTGGCCCACTTTGTGCCTTGTACCTGGTTACCTTCCTTCAAGGAGACCACCCAGCTACAGGGAAACCAGGTCATCCGCCTTCTGGACTCCCTGAGCGCACTATTTCTGACCTGCTCAGTTAATTACTTGCTTCCGGCGGGAGGCCCTCCGATTGCTGGGAGTACACTCTTGTCTTTCTTCATCTTATCACCCGCAAACAAATGGCCAGACAGAAAGGGTGAACCAAATCCTGGAGCAGTATCTCCAGAGCTACAGCAACCGCCATCAGAATGACTGGTCCTCACTGTTATCCTATGCAGAGTTCACATATAACAACACTGAACACACTTCCACAGGACGAAGCCCTTTTATTGCAAACTACATGTTCCATCCCCAATTCCATCCTTAACTACCCCCAACCTCCCCTACTCCAGCCACTTCAGATTGGGTACAACTGATCCATCGTACCCAGGGGGAGCTAAAAACCCGCCTGAGGAAGCCAAACAGGACAACAAGCAATATGAGCATCAATGGCAACAAAAAGGCCCGAATTTCACTGTAGGCCATAAAGTATGGCACTCAGCAGAGCTCCTCCATACCAACAAACCATCCCATAAACTCAATCAGGGCTGCCCAATTCCTTGGCCCACCATCCACTAACAGATCAACCTTGTTACCTTCAAACTCTACCTGCCTTTTTCCTTCAAAATCCACCCAGCATTTCATGCATCCCTGTTGAAGCCATATGTGGCTAACCCTTTTTCCCCACCGGATCCAGCCACCCCCCCATTCTGATGTGTGTGCAGGACCATGAAGAGTATATCGTCCATGAAGTCCTCAATTCTAAAACCAAGTAGGATAAGCTGTGGCATTTGATTGATTGGGAGGGTTACAGGCCTGAGGGGCGTTCCTGGGAGCCTGCTGAACATGTCCAGGCCCCCGAATTTGTAAGAACATTCCACAAGAACCATCTTGAAAAGCCCATCCCATTGCTGCCATAAGAAGGGGGGTGATGTGACGTCCCAGATCTTGAACCCAGGCCTGGGAGTCCCCAGACAACTGTCACATCCTAGCCTCCGCCCAATGACTACTGAAACTAGGTGGGTTGAGAAGCTACTAGGGCAATAGCCCCAGTCAAGGCACCACCCATGGGAGCTCTGATTGGAGGACTGCCGGGCTCCACTGATTGATCCAATTACGCTATTTAAACCAGGAGAAGGAATAGGAAGTTTGTCCAAGCAACAAAGTGGTTTCCTGTTGTGGCTGCACTGGACCCTGCGTGTGCCTGCTTCCTGCACCTAATCCTGTTCCTGCTCTGCTCCTGCCTTACCCAAACTTCGTTCCTGTTCCCACTGTGCTCCTACTCCATGCTTGATTCTTGCCTCTCTTCCTGTTCCTGGCTCCTCCCTGCCTCACCTCCAAGCCTCACTGACCAGTCCTGGCTCCAACTCCAGCTTGACCCTTGGCTCTGACCCTCAGCTTCGATTCCTGATTCTGACTCTGGCTTGACCCATGGCTCTAGTAACTGGCAGTTGACTCTGATGCTGACCCTTGACTTCCTTCCCCACCCTGGACACCTGCTCTGCCCACTAGAGCTTATTCCTTCTCTATTAAGCCAGACTTCCTACATCTGGGTTTTATGGGCTGGGATAGTCTGTTTGCAGAGAGGAACATGAACTCCCATTGCAGTCCCCAAGAAAAGAAATTCAAGTCTCACTTCCACCATTCTGCTCCAGGTTTGTTAGACAAAGACAAAGGCAAAACCGAATGCAATGTCTGTGTCTAGCTCTGCCTTCCACATATTCATAGAGTCACCATTTTCCACACTTCATCAATTCTTTATTTGTAGTTTATGGATAGATTTGAAATGGAATAGAATAACTGACACTCAGGCAGGATTTGAAACGAAGTTCTCTGACCAACTCACTAGCTGAGTTGAATGTGAGGCCAGTGTTCTCTGCAGAGGGAGACTGCCCAGCTTATCTGAGCTTTTTTTAAACCAAAAAAGTTTCAGCACATTTCACTGCCATTTGCTTGTTGAATCAACAATACTGGAGGTCTACTAAGACACAGTCTAGTCGGCAGAGGACAAAACTGGAAGTCAGATATGGAAAAAAATATTGGCAAATGCTCTATAAAGATACAGCTTTAAATTTTACTACCCTGTTTCCCCGAAAATAAGACAGTGTCTTATATTAATTTTTGCTCCCAAAGATGCGCTAGGTCTTATTTTCAGGGGATGTCTTATTTTTCAGAAATGAAAAATGCCTTATTATCGGTGGATGCCTTATTATCGGGGAGGTCTTATTATCGGGGGGATGCCTTATATTACAACGAGAGGCAAAACTGTAAGTAGGCCTTATTTTCGGAGGATGTCTTATTTTCGGGGAAACAGGGTAGCTTGGTTAGATTCTATCCAGACACATGAAGGGACTCAACTGACACACATCACCCTCTATGACTCCCAGGCACATCATACCGACCCTCTGTTCTGCCTGCCCATTTTTGTGAGTAGCTGGGATATTCAAATATACAAGAATCCTACACTAGTTATATTTGGACACCATAATTTCTTCAAATATATGTGCCCTGCTGTTCCAGTATGCTGGGGAGAAAGGGCATTGTACAGTCGGCATGTGCACTTTTTACATCACAAGCTTGTTGGAGCAAGGATTGTATTTTGTCTTATGTCTTTGGTGCTTAAATAATTATCACAGTAAGCCTAGTCCCTGGCTTTTTTGGTGGTGGATGTCTCACCTTCACTGCAGCCCCAGCTGATGCCAGTTGTAGCACACAGGGCCTAGGCTTGGTCAGTGCTAGGTAGTCTGGTTAGGATGCAATGGACATTTGAGAGCCTAATTAATTGTATGTATTCGATTAGTATTTGGTTCCATTTTAGGGTCTATTTCCCTGGACAGGTCTGGCTAAACAGATATCATCTCCAATGTTAGTTTACCATGAAGCTCCTGGGCAAATGGGCTGGGATATAGTAATAGCGAAGAGCAAAAGGCTGATGCAGCCCAGCACAAGCAGTGAGCAATGTTCCTTTACCTTTGTGCTCCCAGTGCTTTGATCACTGTTGAGAGCAGCCGGCCATCTTTTGCAGTCACTTGGGTGACATACTGTGGTTGCCCGATGTCGGAGTCCTCCACTGACTTAGACAAAGCAGCACTTCCTGGACAGTCACACAATGAGCCAGGTAGGTGGCAGCAGTCGCCTGTCGTCATGGCAACAAAGAGCACCTACTCCTTCAGAGACTGAATCTCACAGTCATGATAGGCCTGGAACAAAACGAGACAAAGCCGATGAAGAGGTTTCTAAGCCATTTCACTCCTTGTTCAAGCTCCAGCTAGCTTCTCGCACAATCAGTCTCTCCCCCTTCTCCTGAGGCATATAGCACCCATGCCATCAGACTCTCCTTCCTGCAGTGTGCTATTTCTTACACTGCTCTACAAGTCTGTCACACAGAATTAGTTACCTGCAGTCAGTGGGCAAAGGTGGGGGTGGGGGGGAAAGCCTGACTCCAAGTAATTTAGGATCCTGCTCTGGCCTCGGCATCACTAACTGTGCTATTGTTACCTTGTCCTCCTACATACATGGGAACTGGAACCTTAAACAAAGCCTTGCACACTTGTCCTTGCTGGCCCAGGCACAAAACTGACTTGTCCACCCTTGTGATAAAAAAAAAACAAAAAACAAAAAAAAACCCCACACATTAATGATATTTTACTAGCCTGTACTTGTCCTTGAGATGTAGAAGTAGAATTTTGTGAGGCTGCCTTAACATAAAATTGAGGTTCCAGATGAAGTGGCCTTTTCATCCATTTTGGGGAGGATGTTATGTATTTTGCTCCCCCAGGGAGAGTTCACAGTACCCACAATTAGAATAGCCATCCTAGCTTGTAAAACTGAGCACACTGAATGTGGAAATGATGGGACATTGACCAGGGAGCCCCATGGGGCCATTTTGGCCTTGTCTAGACTAGGATTTAAGGTGTGATGCTAGCATGTGTTAGCTAACATATTTGAAAAGTCTAATGTAGACAAGGCACACTAACATACATTATTGTCTAATTAAAGCCCCCCTCCTCCCATTCTACCCCTAGACTTTAAGTGGACCATCCCCTCAGTGTTTGAACATTTCAGGGTCAAAACTCAAGGTGATACACACATGCAAAAACATGTTACCCCTCTGGCTTCTTGGAGGGCACTCCTTCGCCCCTGCTAATCCCTGCAAAGGGGGAGCTGCCATTCTACCTCTCCTTTATCACTACTCCGTCCCCCTTCCTGTCTTCCTCTCCAGCCCACCCAGTCTTCTTCTTTACTCACATCCCCCTCCCTGACAGTGTCCTGCCTCTAGTCTATATTTACCTGCCCCCACATTTTCACTCCCTTTCCCTTTACAATACTGCACCTTTCACATTTTCCACCTGTCACCCCTATTCCTCTGCACCTCCTAAGTCATATTCTGCTCCTTTTCAGTCTGCCTTCCAAAACCCCTAGATCTTCACACCCCTGCACTCCTTCAGTTTCCTCCATAGCTGTCAAGTTTTGTTCTGCTCCATGTGTGTCACTGTGTGCAAATAAATTGCTTATAACAAGCTTTTGGTCAATAAACCCTGCCCCAAGCACTGGCAGGTTAGGACATGGAATAGCATAAAATGTGTCAGGCATGGCTGGTGTAGATGAGAGGTTGCTCAAAGGGGTGGGTGGTTGCTGGGACAAGTCAGTGTTTGGCAGCTAACTGGCATATCCAGGAAGGGCTCTGGACCTATGGGAGATCCTGAAATAACCGATTACACTGAAGTGAAGTTGTTTTGCTTTTAAATCTCTGCACTATGGAAGTCAGCCAGGACCATGAACCAGCATAGTTTATCAGTCACAGCTGGGCCTAAATCAGACTAAAACAGACAAAGAAATAATAGAGAGGCTGTTCCCTGGTTACATGCTTGGCTGGACATGCAGAGAAAAGATGAGAGCACGACTATTAAGGAGATTCTAAGAAGACTTATTCAGAAGATTAAAAATGGAAGAACTTGTTTGGATAAACTTTCCTTATCAGGAATTTACAACAACTTTAGTGAGTCCTGCACACTGGAAAACCGTATCTTTCAGAATGGCTCTCTTGCCTTTGAACAGATTCAGGAGCGAATCTGCATCTCTACCTGACTTCCCTTTGATAGGCAACAACAGTTGGCAAAGGGCTCCCTCAATTCACATGTCTTATGTGTTAATCATATTCTGAGTAATTCATAAATAATTCATTTACTCACTGTACCCCCTGTCCCCATAAACACACACACCTCTGGTTTACTGATCACTCTACAAGAACCTCATTTGAGCGTTACTGGAAAATGTCGGACACTAAAGGCCCTCAATAGGGAACTCATGAACAATTTTCAAAGGTTTCTGATTTGAATTGTTTAGCAAAACTATTTTTGGACAGCTATCTAGAGACCTTTCTCCACATCCTCACAGGAATCTTCCTGCCCCACTGCCCAACCAGTTCCCACTGAATTCAACAGGAGCCTTTTTGTTGACTTTAATGTGAACTGGATTTGGCTATTTGGCTTTCACTCAACTCACCTCTACCTCTTGGCAGACTGCGTCTGGGACTAGAAGTACCTGTTTGTAACATTCTCTTGCTCTCTCTTTCTTTTAAAAGAGACACAGGATCTCCCAGAGTCTAAAGAAGCAAAAAGTAAATCCCATCATAGATAATATCATTTACATGATTATCAAACTAGCTGTTTTGCAAATAATGAAAATGCATTCTTAAGTTTTTAAAATCTATTTTACCTAATGGGTGAAAAATATATGCTCTTACTGGAAAGGTCAGTTGCTCAGCCAAAACATGTGTTTCTTTGTTTTAAATCAGGAGAAAAAGGCCTCTTTGTGCATTTGCACAAGATCCTGTACTCCCTCCTCACATCCTGAGGATATTTAACACTGCATTTCTTCATGTTATGCATCTTGCTGAAATACATGCAGCACAGAATCTTCCCCATCCCCCGCCTCTATTCAGTGCTGCAGGGGAATCGACACACAATACAGTCTGTCAGGAAATGGGTGGTCGGTTACAAATTATTGGGGATTTTCCCGGCATGGTCCATGGCAGGGTGTAGCCTGAAGTCACTGCTTTAAAATGTATCTGACTATTGCCGTCCAATAAATGCAAAGGAAAAGCAGTTAGTATTTCACAGTTATGGTTAGTGGGGAAATAACTGAAGTCCAAAGATAACATCTCTAGTGCACTCCAGTTCCAATTTCATACCCAGGTGAACATGTTGCATGCAAAGCCAAGTTTATCCCTTTCCTGACTTCCTAAGGACCTCAACCTCCTCTACACACGCTCTCCTCAAGAATTTCCACAGCTCTTCATACCCAACCCAATCCTATCATGGGAACACCAACACATGGGAACGGAGCAAGAGCCAGGGGTGGGTGACAAGTGCTGTTTTCAAAAAACACACCCTTCTTTTCAGTCACCCATAGCTTTCTCTAACAGCCCTTAGCAGCTGAAATTTGCCATGCTCAATGTCTGCCCGGAGTTTTTTTTTTTTTTAAGTTTACAAAATAAGATCTCCTCAGCTGTTCTGTGAGGGTGACTAAAGGTCTCCACAATGTTACAGATGGGAGTTTCGCACACTCAACACCTAACCGGATCTGCAGCAAAAATGGCTTGGTTTGTAGAGCTCCCTCAGATTTTAAAAGGGCTAAACCACGTGTGTTAGAAATTCAGCTCAGCAGTGTGAATTATGGCTAGGATATCTGGATAGTTTTGAAGTTAAACCATAACTGGATTTCCTGATGCTTGCTTTTTGGAATAATTACAACTAACCTGTGATTTTTTTTTTTTACCCTAAAATACTGGTAATTTCATAAAACTCTGCTCTCAACCTTAAACTCCATCTTAACACGGTTTTATTCAAGAATACACTAGAAAGGACTGCACTCTTTGCTGCAGTGTAACAGTAAGAGCACTACACACACAGGCTACAGAAAGTCAAATTCTGGAGAGTCTTCCACAGACCCCTGTGCCTTTGGGTTTCTGAAGAGGGGAAGGCTGTTTTGAAATGATCATCACCACCTCCCACCCTGTGCAACTGATGGAGCTGGGGTAGTTCCAGACAGGTGCTCACAAAATCATGTTTCTGCAGATTCCTATAGTGCCCTGTTGCCATGTGCATTCTGGGGTGAGGAGGTTTTGGTTCATTCCTCCCCCTTATTCCAGCATGTGCACATGTGTGTATTTCCAGACACTCCTATGGTCACAAAGCTTCTGAATTGGTTTAACTCAACTACGAACAGTGGTCCCAAACTGCTGCAGAGAGTTTTATGGGCTGTGATTAATGATTCAGGGGCATAGCTTCAAAAAGCTGTTCTCGTGCTTCAGCAACATGACTCATCTGGCTTAACCTACCACATCATACTCTGAAAGCATCTGAAGAGATAGCTGGCCGGGCCCCACACACATTTATATATAAATAATTTTAATACGTCTTTTAGACTTTGTTACAAACATGTACTCAGTAACACACACAAAGGAAGGATCCCCATCAGGAATTACTACAGTGAAATAAAAATGGAAGTTGCAGAAAAATACATCTGGAATTTTCAGGTCCCCAGATACTGGTTAACTCAAACTTGTAAGTCATAAGATTAGTATGGACCCGGAATGAGCATGCAATTGAGGAGAGCCCTTTCAGTATGAAGATAATAGTTCTATAGTGCTTTATGACATCAATCCAGCCAATCAAGCTCAGGACAATAACTTACATTTGTACAGCAGTTCTCAGCCTGAAGGATCTCAAAGCATTTTACAAGTTCTGTAGATCACATCCATGGGGTAATCACTCACCAGGCCACTTCTGGATTTCCTGGCTTGTGTTTATTTAATGCAACATTAAGGTTGAGAATCTAAATGCACGAGAATCAGAACCTTTACAGAGTTAAGATTCCCGCCATTAACTCACCTCTTTAGGCACTGCTTCATAGCAATAAGTCACAGAAGGATAGAGCTGATCCAAAGATCTCTGAAGCCAAGGGAACAAGTCTCCCACTAACTCAGTACACTTTTTATCAAGCCTTAGCTAAGGAAGTGGTTGTGCCAGCACACCTTATAAGCAATACATTTTGTTACTAAACAATCTGAAAGGTACATTTAGATATTATTTTCCAAATTTCTTTAATTTCAGTCTATTTCATTTACTTGATTTCAATTGTCTTTGTTTCTGGAAACTAGCAGCTGCCTGCGGGTTGCAGTGTATTTTACCACTGCACTGGCACAGAACTTGTAGTGCATATTTACACACAGCGCTCTCTTTTGCTCTTCAGTTTGGAGCCGGCTGTGTATTCACACCGTGTACGCTTCTTCCATAGAGGGAAGAGATTTTCTTGAAATCACCTTATATTAATATTGGTGGATATAGCACAACCCTATCCCTGGATCTGTTTTTTGGGGTGGAGTCCAAATTGATAAATACTTACATTTACTAATTAAAACTGCACCAAATGGAAACTGTCTCACCACAAGAACTATGCTGTCATTACTATGGTTCCATAATAATTTCAAAACAGTTACAGTTAACTAAGTATTTTAAGTGAACCAGACCTATGGTCTTCTCTTTGCATAACGCTATTTAGATGCTGATAGGCCTTCATCATCATAAAATTGTTTGCCCAGGCAAACAAACAAAAAAATTGGAAGCGTCACTGTTCTGTCACAGGAAAAATAGAGTCATGTGTTAGTTAAAAATGGGGAAGGCGTGGCTCAACAGTATTTTAATTTTATATTGTTTTCCATGGAAAATTCTGAAGAAAGTCATTTATTCATGAGACTCCAGTCAATAGGAGCAGCTACAGAAGCAACCAAACCGGGACTGTTGCACTGGGGTGGACAGAGGAGAGGAGGGCAAAATGGAGTCTAGACAGGATCACTCTTCCTCTGACCCACAACTGTACAGGGGAAACTGTCATACTCTGGAGGCACTAGGCCCCATGTGATTCTTAGTTGGGCGAAAAACTGCAGAGAGGAACCAACCAGCCAGAGGTTCTATCTGGAAGGAGCAGAAGCTGCCATAGCAGGGACAATTGGGGCAGTAAAGAACTTTCTACTGCCCTGTGCTGACAGGCTATTTGCTCCAAGCCTTCCCCTCCCTCACAGTCACTTCACCTCAGCTTCACTGCACCCCTGCGCCTCTTCCCCTCTCTTCCCCAACCCCTCCATCTCGTTTGCCTTCCCATTTAGCTGACCCCTTCCTAACTAAATCCACCCCCCCAAAAAATATGGAACTAACATGCCATTTGATGCCCTCATGTTGTTCCCTCTGCTGGTCCCCACCCTGTCTCTCTCTCTCTGGTCTATTTAAATTGTCACCTCTTCCGGGCAGAAACTGTCTATTGTTTTGTTGGAACAGCACCTTGCACAATGGGAGCCATTCTTGGTTGGTCCATAGGCACTACTGTAATAAACATGATTAATATTTTACAAAAAACATAGTTTAAACCACTTTCATAGTCTTTATGAGTTAAAACTATTAAAAATCCCATGCACCACCTCAGACGATACTGGGTAAAAGCTGTAACTAATAGAGACATCTTGCCCAGCAGTAAGCTGGATGGGGTAACAAGGGTCAGCACTTTTTATAACAAAATCCTAAGAGTCAGAGGCCTATATTGATAGAAGTGGGTAGCGATTTTGGATGCCCCCAACACTGAAGCACCCATAATCACTAGTCAATTTTGAAAACATAGGCCATGTTTTTTTTGCCAGAGAAGTCATTGCTGTGACAGTCATTCAGCTTTACTTAGGAGTATCTGAAACTGCCCAGGCCCGTCTGCAGAAGAAAATCATGTTTCAGTTTATTATTTGTAGTATGGTAGCACTTAAAAGACCCAGCCAAGGTCAGGACCCTATTGTGCTAGATGCTGTACAAACATACAGTGACAGATTGTCCCTGCCCCAAAGAGTTTATAATCCATGGTGGTATAAGCTTCTGCATGCTACCTGGCTCACCCATGTAGCAGTAGGATCTTCCCATGCAAACATCAGAACTTTCACCTCCAATTCCACATCCCACCGGACCTAGAGGAAAGTGGCATAATTATCACACCCACCGGAGGCATATTTATTATTCGTGTTGCAGTAGAACCAGGAGCACCAGTCGGACTAGGGCCCAGAATACTATGCTCTGTACAGACACAGAACAAAGAATATGGGGGCATCTTCCCCCAGATAACAGAACTGCTTTGATCTAAGTGAGGATAGAGGAGAGAGGTAAGTGATGCAGAATCATGGAACCCAACTTTGAGCTCATTACCATGTGCCAATATGTGTACAATCAATTGCACAATGCATCAAGTGGCCTGACTGCCTCTACTTCTGGGGGTGCTTTCAGAGCTCCTGCATGACTTTCCAAGGCCACACAGACCTTGATACCTTCCCATGTCTATGAGTCACAGCCAGTTTTCCTGATTATCTGCTGCCTACTTCCTAGCTCCCACACCAGATTGGCCTCCTTTCAGATTTTTAAAGGGGTCACAGGAGCTGCTCTGGACCTTACAAGATCCATATTTGATGGTGTGTGCTGCACTAATAAGAATAGCCCTTCTGGATCAGACCAAAGGTCCATCTAGCCCAGTATCCTGTCTTCCAACAGTGGCCAGTGCCAGATGCTCCAGAGGGAATGAACAGAACAGGTAATCATCAAGTGATCCATCCCCTGTCACCCATTCCCAGCTTCTGGCAAACAGAGGCTATGGACACCATTTAATGCACTAATGTCCACTGCAGTTCCTCTGGTCTTCAGAAAGTCCATGGGAATTCAAAGCTGAGAGGTGGAGTTGGAATCATGGTGTGAAACTTTGGGAGCAGGCAGGGGCGGCTCCAGGCACCAGCGCAGCAAGCACGTGCCTGGAGTGACAAGCCGCGGGGGGGCGCCTGCCAGTCGCTGTGAAGGCGGCAGCAGTCAGGAGGCCTTCAGCAGCATGCCTGCGGGAGATCCGCCGGTCCTGTGGCAAATCGGCAGTGGATCCGCCGAAGCCGCGGGACTGGCAGATCACCCGCAGAAACACAGCCGAATCCGCGTAACCACGGACCGCCAAAGGCCGCCTGACTGCCGTGCTTGGGGCGGCAAAAAAACAGAGCCGCCCTGGGATCAGGGTAGTAGCAGGAAGTCATCTTGTGGCAAATTTTTTGGGAACCAGGGGGCCATGTGGAGCTCCTGAATGGAAATTCACTCATTACTCCAAGAGTAAGTGCTATGAGCTTGGGATGGTTATACTGTATTTTTCACACATAAAGAAGTTGAATCACAGATATTAAATGCAAAAAACTCAGTTCAACCTTATCTTTATAATGTAACTATACATTCACACACACTTTAACCCTGCAACCTTAACAGTGCATAACAAATTTATATCTTAAAGAGTTAATATTAAGATTGTCCAGACAAACCTTACCTCAGTTCCACTTTGTGCATGTATCATGATACAAACTGCATGATCACATATTAGTTCTCAGAGTCAATATTTCCTATATTTTCTTTAAATACACTCGTATAGCATCTTGTACTACCCATCTATGCCAGATTCACTGAAGGTAATTTAAAATGATGAGTACACAGAAAAACATAAGTCACGCTACATCTGCTGTATAAGAAGCAGCAAACAGTATTAAGTATTAGCATACACAGGAAACTACCATTAACTTACAATATTAACACTTTTCATAAGCCGTGTACCAATCATCTTTCATTAACACATCAGTCTTTACGCAACTACTATTTAATATAGTAACCAAAGGAAAACAATTTTATGTCAGAACTTTTTTGGAAGGAATTTAGTTTTTAATTTATTTACATCTGTCCTCTTAAGAATATGCCAATGATATTAAATCAGTAGCAAGTGGACCATATTCTACAGTACAAGGTCCCTTTGCCAGGGCCCCCCCGGGGCTGAGCACTAGCATTCTGCGCTGGGGGTATGTGGCTGTTCCTGTACACCTGCCCAGTCTCAAGAGGCTCAGGCAGAGGGCTGAGCCCCAGATAGTCCATCCCTTCCAGGGGTTGTCAATAAACACAAACCAATTGCCCCTTAGATGTGGTAAAGTTCTCTTCTGTAAAGCTGGGGGCCCAACTAGGTTCACTGGCTAGTGTAAAGGCATCACAAGTGGATCCACAACAGGTCCTCCCTTTCTCCCTCCTGGCAGGGGTCACCAGGCAGTGATCAGCTGAGCAGTTTTTATTTTTAGTTAGCTGAAGACTGGAGACCTACTCTTCTCACAAGTGTGCCACTGACTAGGCTGGGCTTCTCACTTTTAAGCTCTTCCTTCTAATTCTGACATCTCTCACAGGTGTGCTGGCAGGGCAGGGTACTCTTAGCCATGGACGGTGCATGAGCCCCTGCTTCGGGGAGACTAGCCATGCGGCCCCCTCCCTTCCATCCAAGCCCGTTCCCCCCAAAGCCTGCCAGAGCCCCGAGCCCACGGCTGGAGGAGTCCCAGCCGCACAGCCCTGGTCTGCTCGCTGGCCCCAACCACCTGCTGGTATCTGGCTGGAGCTGAGCTGGCACCAGCTTTGGTGAGAGGGCAGAGTGGGCAGGGCCAGGGCTTAGCTTAGGATAGGCTTAGCCTCCCTTGGCCTATTATACCTGATGCCCATGCCCTGAGCTCACATTAGCTTGTGAACTCTGTGTTGCCCAGTGGAGGGGTTGTACACTCCACCACACCTAGCAATGAGATCACCTATTGGGACTGACCAGGTGGTCACCTGACAAAGGGCCTGGAAGGTTAAAAAAGGACAGGACGCTCCTTCAGCTTTAGCTGGTGAAAATGGCTGAAGAGATGAGCTGCATGTAGGGCCCAAAGCGGAAGCCTGCTCCTCCGAATAAAGAGGACCTCCAAGGACTCCCAAGGGAAGGGTGAGCTAGCCAGGGGCACTGCATTTAGTATGTTTGAGGTTTTCTAAATGATCTGTACTCTCTTATGCTTTATTTGTTAATTAAAGAGCAATGGTGTTAGACACTTTTATACAGAATTTTGTGCGTGTTAAGTGTTACACTTACCACCAGCCCCCCTGAAGAGGAGAGACAGAAGGCTCACACCTTTGGGTGGTGTTCTCCTATAGCTTAAATACAGCCTCTCCCAGAAGTCTGAGGCATCAGCACTGGTTCCAGGGACTGGACAGAGGAACCGCATGGTCTAAGCTCTCCGAATGGGGGCACTAGACAAGGGATGTGTCCCGAGACTCAAGACTCAATGCCTGGGCTCTGTTCAGACTCCAGATGCTAAAAACACATGGGTATTCAATGGTGGATCCCTTCACAGCAATCTGGAGGGCTGCCAGCAAGGGGAACCCGATTTGATCTGTGGCATCTTTTCTACAAACTTAGATAAACGTGTATGATAGTATAAAGATAGAACATGAGATCATGCAACTGAAGATTGTTACAATGTACATGCACAACAGAGGGCTACAGTTTCATGTTCAACCTTAACATTAGCACTTCCTGAAACGAGTTCTGAACTGTGCAACACTAGTGTTCATTAACAGGCTTGTTTTACATTTAATTAATCTGAGGATGCTCCCATGAACCGGGTAACAGCCAACCTCATTCTCTGAGCTTGTTCAGCCAAGGAGCATACTGATTCTTTACAAAAAAGGAAAGCCCCTCAAGTATACTTTTTTAAAAAAAGCTTAGCCACACAGACAGTTACCCAAGCATGTACATGCATGTTGTGACATCTGGATTAGGAGACACATAAATGGCATGTATCCTAAAGATGGCTTAGCCGTCTCCTGCACCTACAGGAATCAGAGACTCCTTTCATCATTTGTACCTGCTGTGGCTCCCTTTGACAGCCACGGCTCCATCTCTCCAGTGTTATTCCAGTTCAGTCCACGGTGTCCAATGGACCCAAGATCAGAGGAGTCTGGGGGAGAAGAATCCATCACATCTCTACTATGGTATCTATACTGTAGAGTCTGCATGTCACATGTGTCTGAATTAATAAAATTCTGGTAAAGTGGTCTTCTGCTGTGGTAGTCATTAGAAAGTCCATAACCCGTAAGTGTATAATAAGAGTTGTTGGAGAGAAGTTGGAAAGGTGTTCAGATTAACAGGCCTCAAAAAACAGTTGCAATCCTCTTATGTTGCAGTCTCCCCACTCAATAACCAATGTGTTCATATGACACCATCAGCTGTCCTGTGAGGAAGAAGTGCCTCTGATGTGTCAAACCCATCATCCAGCTGTAAGTCTGTCATTGGAGCAAGGGACACAGAAGAGGAGAAGGAGCAGAGGACAGTGGTGATGGACAGCAATACTAAACAAGTTCTCTTGGGATGGTGTACCTGCTAATCTTACAACATGAATTTACAGAGTCCAAGTGTATGAACAATCAGCTGTATAAAGGGAAGACTTAATTATTCATGATTGTGCTGGTTCTGAGCTAGGGCTGTTATGAACTTGTGACCACAGAAAAAGCCCTTTGCAGGAACTTGTAATAGGATTGTCGGTGGGCTGGGAGGCCTAGTGGTTAGCGTCCAGTCAGTTGTGGAGCAGTGGTAGGGGAGCCCAGGCCCACCCACTCCACTGGACTCCAAACCAGGGCCTTAGGAGGGTCGGCAGCATTCGACCTCTGGGAACACCCTCTAAGTTACCTTCCCTGAGTCACTTCCTACCGCTGCTTCTCTCCGCTTCTGGTCACAAATAGGAAAAAGAAAAATGAAGAGGAAACCAAACAGTCAGCCCCAACCAGGCTCAGAATACAGTCCTGGTACTTCAAGGAGGCATCTCCAGACCCTTTTTGGCAGGGACCTTCAGGGTAGGTCTGTACTCCTCCCCTGCCTCCAGAGCTTTCTGAGGTAGCTTGCTGCTCCCTTTTCAACCCTGTCTGCAGCTGGAGTGTGCCCTGCACAGTTGGAGGGGCAAGGCTAGTGGGGCCCAGTATTGTTCTTTAACCCCTTCTGTCCCAGTGTGGGGTTTGTATACCCCATCACAGGCCTGAAGGACTGACGCCTAACAGAGCCCTTGATGGAGTTGGGGGATAATCTCTGGTAAACTTATGAACATCGGTGTAGTTTCTTTTAGTGTTTTTAATAGGTTTTCAATGCAATGCTTTCATTTTAAGAATAAATGTGCTTGCTTACAAAGAGCTGTATGGTAACTTGTGATGCTGGCAGCTAAAGCTGATCATAGCCTTCAGACAGAAAGCAAGGCATAGATGCTGGATTGTTTAAGCAGTCTGGCTTGCTGGGGAAATTACAATCTAGGCAGGGAACTGTGCAGCCTGGAAATACCTTTGTCAGGAGAGAGCAAGAGAGAGATGTCTCTGCCCAAGAGAGGTGATGGCTGAGAAGCTGGGAGCCCTCAAGGGACCACAATAGGGGGAACATAGGTGCAATTGTACTCAGACTTTAAGGTCAGAAGGGACCATCATGATCATCTAGTCTGACCTCCTGCACATTGCAAGGCACAGAACCTCACCTGCCCACTCCTGTAATAGACTTATAACCTCTGTCTGAGTTACTGAAGTCCTCAAATCGTGGTTTAAAGACTTCAAGCTACAGAAAATCTGCCATTTACACTAGTCTAAACCTGCAAGTGACCGTGTCCCATGTTGCAGAGGAAGGCGAAACTGACCCGTGACAGGTAGTTCTACAAATGAGCATGTGTGTTTCTGTACTTTCATAAGCTTGACCAATTAGTCAACAGCAACACAGTCTGACAAATGAGATTCAGTATGAGTCCACAAAGACAAGAGGAGACAACAGGCATACAAAACCAATTATAAGAAAAATCCTTTCAAATACAAACATAATATTTATGTCTGCATAAATTAAAGAACAAAGAATGAGTTTCCAAGTTCTTTCTTTGTTCAAAAAATGAGTATGATGCAGTGACACCAGACTGAAAAAGAAGAGGAGGATGTTATACTATCTTCCAAAACCTTTGTTACATATAGTATCAACATTAAATCATTAAGAGCCCACTTGTGTAATGTGCTGAAAGCCTCCTGGAAAGAGATGAGCACCCTCAACTCCCACTGACTTCAATGGGAATTGAAGATTCTCAACACTTTTAAGGAGTAGGCCCTAGATATGCTTAAAAATATAGTGTAGGTTACAGAATGTTTGATTCTTGTTTTCAAAAGCTAAGCTAGTTAACCTGGTGTTAAACATGGTGTGTATGAGGGCCCAGATTTTAAGAGTTCATACACTGCTGAAGAAGTGTAACATAAAACTTCCTAGGAGGGGCTAAAAATTGTTAGAATTATGATAATTCTGGAAAAGCTACATTTTGAACAAAAACATGTAATCTCCATTTCCCTACAAGAGGCTAACAGCATTAGGTCATAAGTGCCCCTCTCTGTAGGATGTTTACATGAAAGATTTGGGGGGGGGGGAAGAGTCCACTTGATTCATAGTTAAAGCTTAAGGAAGGGAGATTGCCTGACTACACAGTTATACTAACAAGTAGTAGATTATCGTCAGTCACAATACTTTGCACTTGTATCACTTTTCTGAAGACCACAAACATTAAGTTTCTGAACAGCCCAAGTGGTAGATGACCCTTTTTTGCATATGAGAAGACTGAGCCACAGAGGGCTAAGTCAGTGACAGAACCCCAGGATTTCCAACTCTCTGTTCAGATTGCTAGACTACACACCACTGCGGGCTCAACTGTCTTTTCTAGCAGATAAGTCTTCCAGCATGTGGTCTACAACACAAGAGGTCCCAATGTTTGTTTTCAATAAAATGCTCATTACAACAAGCATAGAATCATAGACGTGTAGGACTGGAAGGGACCTCAACAGATCATCTAGTCCAATCCCCTACACTCAAGACAGGACTAAGTAATAATTGACCATTCCTGACAGGAGTTTGTCTAACCTGATCTTAAAAGCCTCCCATGACGGAGATTCCACAACCTCCCTTGACCATTTGTTCCAGTGCTTAACTACCCTGACAGTTAGGAAGTTTTTCCTACCATCCAACCTAAACCTCCCTTGCTGCAATTTAAGACCACTGCTTCCTGTCCTATCCTGAGAGGTTAAGGGGGAAAATTTTTTACCCTCCTCCTTGTAACAACCTTTTATATACTTGAAAACTTATGTCCCCCCTAATATTAAATTGTCCTCCAGAATCTCAGATTTTATTTGAGAAAAGTGGTGGGCTACACTGAAAAGTTACATTAGCTTAGCTAGGTCTCTCAGGGGAGTGAAAATTCCACACCCCTGAGCAACATAAGTTAAAGTGTGGCAGTCTTCTTCCAAGCTCTGCCCATCCGAGATGCCAAAATAAGACACCACTCAGTATAAAGTGAGCAAATGCTAAAATATGATTGTGCTGCTCTCTGAGCTCCCCTGGACTCCTTAAACTGGATTCTTCTTTGGCCAGGCTTCAATACACCCATGCTCTTTGCTGGCCCCTTGAAACTTGTTGATCGGGGCGGTTTTTTTTTCCACACCCCCAACCAACAAAAGTTTTGCCGATAAAAGTGCTAGTATAGACAAAGTCTTAACTACATCGCTCAGGGGGTTGGATTTTTTAAATCTGAGATTTTGGAGGACAAGATAAGAGGATCAGACAAGGTATAGAGCAATATCCATCCTGACAATTCTGAATGAACTCAGTACCACTATACATATATTAGGTTGCTCTGAAACACATCTGGACACTATTTCTGAAGGAGATCCTTGCCTCTTCTAAGTAGGGAAAGTCAGTGAACGACAATGGAGCCATACAATGGAAATTACAACTCCTTTAGAGAAGGCAACCTACCAGGCCCCTGGAGAATGCAACAGTCCACAAGGTCTTAAGAAGCCAATCCTGTCTCCACACTTCCCTGTCTCCAACCTTCCCCATTGAGCCATGCTGACATGGACTCTCCACAATCAGGTTTCAATCCATGATGTGACACAGAGACAAGCCCTAAAAGCTAGTCAACAACCTCTTTATGGCAACTGAAAGAGAACAAACCTGAACACTGATACTATTCAGTCTCTTTCCAGTGTTCAAGGTAGTCAATTACAAGATGCTGCTGACCTTACAAGACCTATCCTGAGTGGATGGTGCAGCATGGTCATTGATGTAATAATTTCTCCTGAACTGGCCTGAGAGCATAGCTGCTCCCCAACCTCAAGAGCATTCACATGCACAGATCTGCAGAAATCAGTGCTGCTCCTGCCTCTTTCCCTTCAATATGAGAACTCATGGATAAGTTGCAAGTAACATAGGCTCAATTGCCAACAACATACCAACATCACCCAGCCTTGCATCTCCTCAGCAAACTTTATTGACTGGACACTACCAGGTGTCACACTGCCTATGTGAAATCAACACCTGGACAAAGGGAAGCTTGCTCACACTGACCCCAGACTAGAGCTGAAGAGCAGAGTCCACTATGGAGAACTCAAGATGAATCTTACTGTATTTGGTGACAGAACCCCAGAGAAGTTTGTGAGAACACTCAATTCTGACTATTCTGGAGTTCAAAGAGTGCTAAAAAAAGAAGGTCCTACCCCCCATCTGTCCTAGAATAAAAACAAAACAAAAAAAAAAACCAGAAAGACAGCACAACACTGGATGACAGAGATCAAAAGGTCTAATCTAAATGTGAAGCTTGGAGAAACCTATGGCTTTTACTTCCCTACCTCACAGGGGTATTGGTAGGAGAAATACATTAAGGACTGTAAAGTGCTTTGAGAGCTAATGAAAAAGGAAATTAAGAGCTAAGCATTATTATATTACATATTTTAATCATGGAACTAAATATACTTAAGACATCCCACTATTTACTTTGCAGATGTTTGGAAGAGGAGAGGTGTGAAAGCTTATCCAGCGTGGCAAAGGTGGGCACGTTAAAATCAGACCAAGTACCATTGTCAGCATTAAAGACAAAAGACCAGAACCTGAAATGGATGGGGGAACAACTACAGCTAGAAAGCAACAATTTAACAGGCAGATAGGAATCCCAAATTTCACTGGACAACTGGACAGACCAACAGCCTAGCAGCCTCAGGGCAATGCTGGCACAACCAGCTCCTGTCCCTTGCCCCAGAGAACCTGCCTCAGCCTAGGGGGGTTCAAGGCAAGAAGTATCTAGCTTAGACACAAACTGACTTGACATTGTCTCTCCCAGCTACCCTGGGCCAGCACAGCACATCAGGCAGTGTGTGGAATGGGAGTAGCTTCTCCAGCACCAGTTTGGGGCTCCAGAGCCCCCGAGACCAGCCCTCCTCCAGCTAGCCCTTGCCACCACTATTCCCTAACTACGCAGGGAAGATGGTCCCGAGCAGAGGCAAGCCCTCTTCCTATGAGGGCAGATGTTATCTCCCTATGCCCCCAGCCCCCAGATCCCGCTCAGTTCCACCCAGGAGGACTCCACCCCCGCTTTCCCTGTCCCCCAGGCCTCCCTCAGCTCCTTCCCCCCGATCCCTGTCATTCCTTCCCCTGCTCCCCAGAATCCCCTCCGCTCCCCACCCATGCCAGGTCCCCCTCCGCTCCAATCACCCATCCCCAGGCTCCCCTCGGCTCTCCCCCCACCCCAGTCACCCCAGCTCCCTCCGCCCATCGCAGTCACGCACAGCCCGCCTGTAGGTCCCCCTCACCGTCCCAGTAGCACCCAGGGCCTATCACACGACGCCCGCCGGGCACGACTACCTGCCGGTCCCGGTGCCCCGGGCTGAATCTCAGTGGGGCCTGGGCCGCCCCATATCCCGGCTCCAGCGGCCGCCGGGCGCCGCCTACTGCCTCCCTCCTGCTGTCACGGCGGATGGAGCAGCGCCCGCGGATAGCCCCGCCCACACCCATACCAGCCAATCAGCGCACGGGACTACACAGAAGGATAGATATATCGCCCAATCGTCTGCCAGAACCGACTCTAGACGTCATGGTATTACCTTGATGGACATAGCCACTAACTACTAGCAGCCTGGGGAAGAGTGTAATCTGGCCACAGACGCGCAGGATGCCGAGTGGCGGGGACAGGTCAGGCTCGGCCCTGTACCGGGCTGGAGGAGGCGGGGCCTAGAGCAGGGGCAGGGCTTGAGTCCCTCCCTTCCCTCCTCCCCCTAGCCCCGCCCCGCCCCGCCCTGCTGGGAGAGGGGCTGCCTCAGGGAGCCGTTGCGAGGCGCGCGCCAGAACTCAGGGCGAGGCCGGTGCGAGCGGGGCCGTTCTCTCACCCTCACAGTGCCTGGGGGCCGCAGGCCCTGGCTAGGCCCCCGCCTGGGCCCTCAGGCTGCAGCCAGGCCGGGCTTGAGCCCCAGGCAATGCGGTCCAGCTGCGGCTGAGCTGTCACCTCCCCCGTGGCCTCTGCCTCCGCCAGCCCCCACACCCATGGACGGTTTGGGGTCGCAAAACTTACCCACAATAGAACATTTCCGTCTGGACAAGAGAACGGACCGAATGTTTGAATCTGTGCCTGAGGGCCTCTGGGGAGCTGGGATGGTTCAGGGTGCCTGAAGGGATGACTGAGAAGGTTTTGCCACATAGAGGTGAAGGAGGTCCAGCTCTGAAACCTGCACTTTTTTTGGCCATTAAGCTGCTATGAGGTTAACACTTGCTCCTTGTCTCAGTCTAAGCACAGTTTTGAAGATTAGAGGTATAGGTGGGTACGTGTAGAGCGGAGCCAGGATATTAGCGGAACATCTCCCGAGGAGTTGTAGCCACATCCTCAGTTGGAGCAGAGAACTGACTGAATGTTAGCAGAATAGTTTAACTGTTTCTCATTGGTTGATGTTGCAAAGAGGTATACATGTGTGAGGCTCCGGGTTTGGTAGATGCTCTGGGGATAGTCACTGAGCCCCACTCATGGTCCTGATGGAAATGCCTGCTCTTGCAATCCATACTTGTGTTCTGAAAGCTGGGTAGATGATCAGTGTGATGAGGGATGCATGAGTTCCATAGTCTCACTCTCAGTGACTCTATGCATAGGACTGAAAGATCTTGCTCCCTTTTGACGGTTTATGTAGTACATAGCTTCCTCGTTGTCCAGCCAGAGTGGCCCTGTATGTCATGAAGGAAGTGCTGACAGGTGTAGTGGACTGCCATTAGTTCTAGGATGCTGTTATGGAACAGTCTCTTTTGGGGGACCATTTGCCGTCTGCTGTGACCTCTTGTTGACTGGCCCACCCACCCTGAAGAGAGGCATCTGTCATGAGAATTTTTGAAGTTGGAGGATGTGAGAATGGGCTCCCACCCAAACCTTCAGTGGGTCTTTCCACTACCTGAGAGAGTCTAGTACCAGCTGAGGCTCTGTGATTAGTTTGGAAAGACCCTGCCTATTTGGGGTCTACATAGTCCTTACCCCAGCCTGAAGACATCTGAGGCGCAGTCTCACATGCGGTGTAACAAATATGGATGACAACATGTGGCCCAGGAGTTCTAGCCAGGTCCTTGCAGTTGTTTGAGGGCTGTGCTTTAGAGTAGAGATCAGGCTGGTCATAGTGAGGAATCTTTCCTTGGGGAGATGAGCCTGGTGGATGGGGAGTCTAGTGTGGCTCTGATGAAGTCTATCCACTGGACTGGGATTAGTGTAGACTTCCTTAGATTGATGCGAAAGCCGAGGGACTGAAATAGGGCTAGGGCCTTGGTGGTTGCTGGCTGAGTCTACTGGGTGGAGCAGCCCCAGAGGAGTGAGCCATCCAGATATGGAAAGACTGTGATGCCCCACTGATGCAAATGAGCCACTACCCATGAGAGGACCTTCATGAAAACCCTTACCACAGAGCGCCCAAAGGGGAGAACAAATATTGGTAATATTCCGAGCCTATGACAAAGCATAGAAAGTGTTTGGGAGAGGACACTAGCAATATGAAAGTAGATGTCCTGGAGGTTGAAGGAGACAAACCAATCCCCTGGATCTGGGGATGAGATTATGGTGGCTAGCGTTACCATCCTGAAGTGCTGGAATAGGACATAGGTAATGATTGTGTCCTACCACAAACCGGAGGAAGCGCCTGTGCCCCTCGAATATGTGGATGTGGAAGTACGCGTCCTGTAGATCAAGGGCAGCATACCAGTCCCCGGGATCCAGGGAGGGGATGATGGAGGCCAGGGAGACCATGCGGAATTTGAGCTTCACCATGTGCTGGTTTAGGCCCCGTAGGTCCAGTACGGGTCTGAGCCCCACTTTGGCCTTCGGGATAAGAAAGTAACAGGAGTAGTACCCCTTGCCTGTGAACTCCTTGGGCACTGCCTCTATCGCTCCTAGTTCCAGGAGCCGCCCCACATCCTGCTTGAGCAGGGCTTTGTGTGAGGGGTCCCTCAGGAGGGACGGGGGTGGGGGGGTGGTTGGGCGGGGAGGAGGTAAACTGGAGGGTGTAACCCTGGGAGATGGTGTTGAGGACCCATTGGTCCGAGGTGATCCGTGACCATTCCAGGAGGAAAGCACACAATCGGTTGGCAAAGGGAAGCTTTATTGGGGTTGGATCCGTGACGAGGACTGGCGGGATGCCCCCAAGCGTCCCGTCAAAAATGCCTTTTCCCTGCCTGTTTGCCCTTAGAGGGTCCAGGCTGGGGGGCAGGTCAAGACTGCCTATGAGGGCATCTCTTATAGTCCCACTGCTTCTTATGGGCGTCCTTGTACTTTAGGAGGGCAGCCAGGGTAGAAGTCTGCTGCAGCTTAAATTTAGGTTTTGCCGGAGCCGGGACATATAGACCCAGTGTCTGGAGGGTCATGCGGGAGTCCTTCATGCTATGCAGCCTTGTATCTGTTTCCTCTGCAAACAGAGCTTTCCCATCAAATGGGAGGTCCTGCATGGGAGACTGCGCCTCACTGGACATCCCAGAGAGCAAGAGCTATGACGCCCGTCTCAAGGACACTGCTGAAGCCATCGACCGCGCAGCCGTGTCCGCAGCATCTGAGGCAGCCTGCAGGGAAGCTTGAGCTGCCGATGTCCCTTCCTCCACGAGCGCCCTGAACTCCTTATCACGCTCCTGGAGGGAGTCCTCAAACTTGGGCAGGGAGCCCCACAGACTGAATTTGTACCGGCCCAGGAGACCCTGATGGTTTGCCACTCGTAACTGGAAGCTCGAAGACTAATAAATTTTCCTACCGAAAGAGTCCAGTCTCTGAGAGTCTTTGTTCTTTGGGGTCGGGTCTGGCTGACGTTGTTCCCAGTGGGTGACCGACTCGACCACCAGGGGGTTGGGTACATAGGTACTCATGCCCCTTAGCGAGTATGAAGTACTTTCACTCAGCCTTTTTTGATATAGGGGCCAACGAGGCCGGTGTTTGCCACAGGGTATTCAAAATCTTAGCCACCCCTTCATGGCTTGGCCAGACCACCCTACCCGGTGCCGATGGGGACAACACGTTGAACAGGGAGCCTGCAGGCTCTTCCATCTCCTCTGCCTGGAGGTAGAGGCTTGCTGCTACCCACTTTAAGAGGTCTTGGTGGGCCCTGACGTCCTCCTGCGGGATGGAGGGGGGCGGGGCTGCAATCGCCTCATCCGGGCAGGGTGAAGAGGCTGGCACGGTGCTCAGGGTGTCATCTGGCACCGGAGGATCCACCACCTGGTCGGACTCCGGGCACGGTGCCGAGGACATGCGTCCCACCGACTCCTTTGTTGGGGGTCTGGAGATGGAGGCCGACAGCGCCTCCAAAGCTCCACCCACTGAGCAAGCTCCCACCAGCAGCTGCGCCAGAGGCCACTGTGCCCACTGGTATCACTAGGCTGGCCACAACACTCGGTGCCGCTGCACTTGCTGTGGCACCGGCAGAGCCGGCTGTATGGGTTGGCCGGTCTGGTTCGTTGAAGGGCAACTATGAATGGAGACCTGGATGGCGTAGGATCCGCTGCTATCTCTCGACTTAGAGGAGCAGCGGTGCCAGGATCTGCAATGGTCACAGGACTGCGATCTCGATGTGGAGGACCGGTGCCGAGGTAATAGCTGCTCTGCAAATGGCCTTGACGGACAGACCCGTGACGGTGAGATGCTGGCGATCGACACTCGGAGCGGGAGTCCAAGCGGGAACGGTGTCGATGATCGTGCCGTGACTGACTGCGGTACCCTCTCCGGGACAAGACCGACGACGATGTCCTCTGCGGTCCCATCGATATCTGCTCTCTGAGGAGGACTGGTGCCACAAGTCCCAGACGGACCGAACCCAGCCCGACAGTCTAGTCGGCGTCAGGGGTGATCCATGTGGACTCTGCCCCGAGCGGACACTGGGTGGTAACATTCCCTTGAACGAGACCAGTACCGAGCTGGGGGCGATTGCGGAGATCCCAGCTGCGGCTTGCCTCTGGAGCACGGGGCCGAGCTTGGTGGAGCCCAGGGCACCAGCATGGACATGACGTCCTGGGCCGCCTGGAGGGCTTTGAGTGTGGAAGGCATCTGGACATCCAGAGAGGTCTGTTCTGAAGGGGCCGGGCTACTCCGCTCTACGTGAGTCGGAGGACTGAGACCCGATTGGGATCGAGGACTGCCTGACATGGGCCTAGCCTCTTTCCCAGACTTCCCTCGGTGCCGTTGCGAGGGGGGAGTCATCTTGGTCCTCTTGGCGTGTCCCGTGGACAGGGAGTGGCGCTGACTGGTCGATGGCGCCGGCTGATGGCCGCATACCAACACCACGGTGCGCGGTACCGGCTCGGAGCAGCGTGCCGGGGTCAGCGCCGACGCCATCAGAATGGCCTGGAGCCTAATGTCTCATTCCCTTTCAGTCCGGGGCTTAAACGATTTGCAAATTTTGCAAATATGGGTTTCTCCCAAACAGCACAAACAGTCTGTGTGCAGGTCGCTTTTTGGCATAGAATGCTGACAAGAACCGCACGACTTAAATCCCAGGGCTCGGGGCATGCCCCAGCCCGGGCTCGCTGACTAACTAAAACTAACTACTCCGCTAACTAACTACAGGTACTAAACAAACGAACAGTTCTGGGGACAAGGTACAGCGAAGCTGGAGCAGGGCTTTTCCAACGCACCTTCACTGGCGGCAAGAAAGAATTGAGGGTGGGGGAGCACACAGCTCCCCTTATACCGCGCCAGACAGGCGCCACTCCAGGTGTCGCAGCGGGCGCTCTCCCCCTACGGGTACTGCTAGGGGAAAAACTTCCGGCACCAGTGCACGTGGCGAGCATGCACACCTACTATGGAATACACATGAGCAATCACTCAAAGAAGAAGGGGCCCTTGTGGTGCTCCTTAGAAGAAAGGACTCTGGTTCCTCCAAGATGAGGTTATCCTCAGGGGAAAAGAATCTGAAGGGTGCTGGAGAACTATGGTAGCTTACAGTTCTAGCCTGAGTTGGTAAAGGGACCTGGAATGAGGATCAGTGCAGAGCTGCAGTAGATGCTGCATGTGCTACTGGAGCTGCTGATGAGTCCAAGACTCTGAGCTTGGAGCATTGATGCTCCAAAGATGGTACTGGGCGGGGGGGGGGGAGCCAAGTGCCAGTCTGGATGGTCTCCAGTTTTAGATGCATCTTGGTGCCAAAAGATGAGATGCTACTGAGATAGGGGCTTCTTGGTGCTGCTTAGCTGAAGGCTTCTCTGGTTAGGACTTCTTAGGTGGTACAAAAACTTCAATACTGGCATCAGCTGGAGCCTCAGTGGGAAACCTCACATCCCATAATGGGTCTCGAGAGTCAGCTCGATGAGGTGACATATCCCACTTTCTAGAGTCTCTGGTAGATGAGACGGGCTTCTTCCTTTTAGAGGTCTTCATCTCTGGAACCACCTCTGAGGCTCCAGAAGTCAGCAGAGTAGCCTGAGAGATTGAGGCCAATGTTTGGGGGTGCAAGTGAGTGGCCCCTACTGGACTAGGGAGTGTTCCACTAAGAGGAGCTTCAACCTAACCTCTCTATCTTTACAAGACCTGCCTTTGAACCCACGCAGACTTTACACTTCAACGGGATGTGAGTGTTTCAGACACTGGAGACAACTAGAGTGCCAGGCATAACTGGACACTGCAAGACAGAGGTTCCTAGGATAGTGTCATTCGGTTGCAAGTACCAGGGAGCAGTTTATATGCCAGAAACTGTGCGTGAACAGCCCAGGAGAGGGGGTTCTCACAGCAGAGCAGGGTAAGGCTGGCTCCCAGAGTCAAGGATTGGAGTGACCTATCAGATCACTGGTCCAGATAACGCTAGAGGGGAACGTCACAACTTCCCAGTTCCAAATTTCCCCCAAATCATCTGCCCAGTAGTGTCAGCTGTCTTGCTGAATGCTTAGAGAAGTTATTTATTTGTTATTCCCTTAAAGAGACAGTACCTAGCAACTTATTACCTTAAGGCCTGGTCTACACTATGAGTTTAGTTCGAATTTAGCAGCGTTAAATCGAATTAACCCTGCACCCGTCCACACAACAAAGCCATTTACTTCGACATAAAGGGCTCTTAAAATCGATTTCTGTACTCCTCCCCGACGAGGGGAGTAGCGCTGAAATTGGTATTGCCATTTCGAATTAGGGTTAGTGTGGCTGCAATTCAACGATATTGGCCTCAGGAAGCTATCCCACAGTGCACCATTGTGACCGCTCTGGACAGCAATCTGAATTCGGATGCACTGGCCAGACAGGAAAAGCCCCGTGAACTTTTGAATTTAATTTCCTGTTTGCCCAGCATGGAGAGCACAGGTAACCACGCAGAGCTCATCAGCACAGGTAACCATGCAGTCCGAGAATCGAAAAAGAGCACCAGCATGGACCATACGGGAGGTACTGGATCTGATCGCTATATGGGGAGAAGATTCCGTGCTAGCAGAACTACGTTCCAAAAGATGAAATGCCAAAACATTTGAAAAAATCTCCAAGGGCATGATGGAGAGAGGCCACAATAGGGACTCATATCAGTGCCGCGTGAAAGTTAAGGAGCTCAGACAAGCGTACCAAAGAAGCAAACGGCAGGTCTGGGTCAGAGCCACAGACATGCCGCTTCTACACTGAGCTGCATGCAATTCTAGAGGGGGCCGCCACCACTACCCCACCCCGACCGTGGATTCCGAGGAGGGGGTAATCTCAGCCATGCCTGAGGATTCTGCGGACGGGGAAGATGATGAGGAGGACGACGACGACGAGCTTGCGGAGAGCACACAGCACTCTGTTCTCCCTAACAGCCAGGATCTTTTTCTCAGCCTGACTGAAGTACCCTCCCAACACTCCCAAGGCATTATCCCAGACCATGAAGCCATGGAAGGGATCTCTGGTGAGCGTACCTTTGTAAATATAAAACATGGTTTAAAAGCAAGCTTTTTTTTTAATGATTAATTTGCCCTGAGGACTTGGGATGCATTTGCGGCCAGTACAGCTACTGGAAAAGTCTGTTAACGTGTCTGGGGATGGAGTGGAAATCCTCCAGGGACATCTCCATGAATCTCTCCTGGAGGTACTCCAAAAGCCTTTGCAGAAGGTTTCTGGGCAGTGCAGCCTTACTCCGTCCTCCATGGTAGGACACTTGATCATGCCGTGTTAGTAGCAAGTAACCTGTTATCATTGCATGACAAAGCCTGGCAGCGTATGGTCCAGGTGTTTGCTGGCATTCAAGCAACATCCATTCTTTATCTCGCTGTGTTATCCTCAGGAGAGTGATATTGTTCACGGTAACCTGGTTGAAATATGGGGATTTAATTAAGGGGACAGAGCTGGCCGTTCCTGCTGGGCTGTTTGCCTGTGGCTGAAAGAAATCCTTCCTTGCAGTTAGCCAAGCCGGGGGGGGGGGGGTCATTGGCACTGAGGTTTTCGTGTTTGGCTAGTAGGGATCTTCCCTGATACCAGCCACGCGGTGGGGGGAGGGATAAAGCGATCATCCGAGGGAATTGGATGGGGTGGGGGGGTTAGTTTGGTTTCTGCTGCTGCACGTTAACAGGAAAACCGCAGCATTCAACGGGCTTTGCTTAGTATGTAGGAAAGGAGGGTGCTGCTTTTATCAAGGCTGCAGAAGCGAAAGACAATGGCTTACCATGGCTGCATGCAAGCCGAATTCTGTTGCCTGGACCTGCGTCTGTGATCTCTAATACCAAAGCCGCAGGCACTCAATATTAAGATGCAAAATGCGACCTTGTACCGAAATCACATGTGCTGTGTAATGTGAATAGTGTTGTTCACCGTGAAAGAGTATAAGCATTGTTCTGTAAAATGTATCTTTTTAAATACTTTTCTCCCTTTTTTCCCCTCCCTCCCGCAGCTGCAAATTTTTCAAGCCTCCCTCTTCCGTCCCGAAGGCTATCTCAGTTAAGGTGGTGAAAAAAACGGATGCGAGACGACACGTTCTCGGAAATCATGCAATCGACCCGCGATGAAAGAGCTCATCTGAATGAGTGTAAGGACACAGTATCAAAGTACAGAAAAGATGGCAGTGAACTTGAGGACAGGAGGGACCAACATGAGGACAGGAGGGATGCTCGAGATGAGAGGTGGCAGGATGTAACACTGATGCTGCTGCATGAGCAAACGGACATGCTCCAGCGTCTGGTGGAGCTTCAGGAACGGCAGCAGGATCACAGAGTGCCGCTGCAGCCCCTGTATAACCGCCCTCCCCCCTCACCAAGTTCCATAGCCTCCTCACCCAGACATGTAAAAACGCAGGGAGGGGCGGGGAGGAGGCTCCGTGCACCCTCCCACTCCACCCCAGTGGACAGCCCAAGCAAAAGGCCGTCATTATTTTGAACATTTTTTAGTGGCCTTTTCCTTCCCTTCAGACTTCAGAAAAGCAGACTTTGACTCCCTCAGGGAACAGATGGGCAGGATCTCCTGGGAGAATAACATGAAGGGCAAAGGGGTCCAGGAGAGCTGGCTGTATTTTAAAGAATCCTTATTGCGGTTGCAGGAACAAACCATCCTGATGTGTAGAAAGAATAGTAAATATGGCAGGCGACCAGCTTGGCTAAACAGTGAAATCCTTGCTGATCTTAAACGCAAAAAAGAAGTTTACAAGAAGTGGAAGATTGGACAGATGACCAGGGAGGAGTATAAAACTATTGCTCAGGCATGCAGGAGTGAAATCAGGAAGGCCAAATCACACTTGGAGTTGCAGCTAGCAAGAGATGTTAAGAGTAACAAGAAAGGTTTCTTCAGGTATGTTAGCAACAAGAAGAAAGTCAAGGAAAGGAGAAAAAGGAGCGTCCATGCACCAGCAATGGAGATACAGGTGAGCAATCGTTTCCATGTTTTCTCTACAGGTACTAATGCGGAGAGTGGACTAGACGACCCATCTAAGGGAAGGGAGCAGAAGGGCACTCCACCCATTGGAAGGCAAAAGATGCACTGTCCTAGGGATAGGGGTTCCACGACCACCACTCCCAAGAGGAGGAGGAGGTAGGTGGTGGTCGGGGACTCCCTCCTCTCGGGGACTGAGTCATCTATCTGCCGCCCCGACCAGGAAAACCGAGAGGTCTGCTGCTTGCCAGGAGCTAGGATACACAATGTGACGGAGAGACTGCCGAGACTCATCAAGCCCTCGGATCGCTACCCCTTCCTGCTTCTCCACGTGGGCACCAATGATACTGCCAAGAATGACCTTGAGCGGATCACTGCAGACTACGTGGCTCTGGGAAGAAGGATAAAGGAGTTTGAGGCGCAAGTGGTGTTCTCGTCCATCCTCCCTGTGCAAGGAAAAGGCCTGGGTAGAGACCGTTGAATCGTGAAAGTCAATGAATGGCTACGCAGGTGGTGTCGGAGAGAAGGCTTTGGATTCTTCGACCATGGGATGGTGTTCCAAGAAGGAGTGCTAGGCAGAGACGGGCTCCACCTAATGAAGAGAGGGAAGAGCATTTTCGCCAGCAGGCTGGCTAACCTAGTGAGGAGGGCTTTAAACTAGGTTCACCGGGGGAAGGAGACCAAAACCCTGAGGTAAGTGGGGAAATGGGATCCTGAGAGGAAGCACAAGCAGGAGAGTGCAAGAGGGGAGGACTCCTGTCTCATGCTGAGAAAGAGGGACGATTGATGAGTTATCTTAAGTGCCTATACACAAATGCAAGAAGCCTGGGAAACAAGCAGGGAGAACTGGAAGTCCTGGCACAGTCAGGGAACTATGATGCGATTGGAATAACAGAGACTTGGTGGGATAACTCACATGACTGGAGTACTGTCATGGATGGATATAAACTGTTCAGGAAGGACAGGCAGGGCAGAAAAGGAGGGGGAGTTGCGTTGTATGTAAGAGAGGAGTATGACTGCTCAGAGCTCCGGTATGAAACTGCAGAAAAACCTGAGAGTCTCTGGATAAAGTTGAGAAGTGTGAGCAACAAGGGTGATGTCGTGGTTGGAGTCTGCTATAGACCACCAGACCAGAGGGATGAGGTGGATGAGGCTTTCTTCTGGAAACTAGCAGAAGTTGCTAGATCGCAGGCCCTGGTTCTCATGGGAGACTTTAATCACCCTGATATCTGCTGGGAGAGATCAGTCCAGGAAGTTTTTGGAAAGTGTAGGGGACAATTTCCTGGTGCAAGTGCTGGAGGAACCAACTAGGGGCAGAGCTTTTCTTGACCTGCTGCTCACAAACAGGGAAGAATTAGTAGGGGAAGCAAAAGTGGATGGGAACCTGGGAGGCAGTGACCATGAGATGGTCGAGTTCAGGATCCTGACACAAGGAAGAAAGGAGAGAAGCAGAATACGGACCCTGGACTTCAGAAAAGCAGACTTTGACTCCCTCAGGGAACAGATGGGCAGGATCCCCTGGGAGAATAACATGAAGGGCAAAGGGGTCCAGGAGAGCTGGCTGTATTTTAAAGAATCCTTATTGCGGTTGCAGGAACAAACCATCCCAATGTGTAGAAAGAATAGTAAATATGGCAGGTGATCAGCTTGGCTAAACAGTGAAATCCTTGCTGATCTTAAACGCAAAAAAGAAGTTTACAAGAAGTGAAAGATTGGACAAATGACCAGGGAGGAGTATAAAACTATTGCTCAGGCATGCAGGAGTGAAATCAGGAAGGCCAAATCACACTTGGAGTTGCAGCTAGCAAGAGATGTTAAGAGGAACAAGAAGGGTTTCTTCAGGTATGTTAGCAACAAGAAGAAAGTCAAGGAAAGTGTGGGCCCCTTACTGAATGAGGGAGGCAACCTAGTGACAGAGGATGTGGAAAAAGCTAATGTACTCAATGATTTTTTTGCCTCTGTCTTCACGAACAAGGTCAGCTCCCAGACTGCTGCACTGGGCAGCACAATATGGGGAGAAGGTGACCAGCCCTCTGTGGAGAAAGAAGTGGTTCGGGACTATTTAGAAAAACTGGATGTGCACAAGTCCATGGGGCCGGCTGCGCTGCATCTGAGGGTGCTAAAGGAGTTGGCGGATGAGATTGCAGAGCCCTTGGCCATTATTTTTGAAAACTCATGGCGATCGGGGGAGGTCCCAGATGACTGGAAAAAGGCTAATGTAGTGCCCATCTTTAAAAAAGGGAAGAAGGAGGATCCGGGGAACTACAGGCCAGTCAGCCTCACCTCAGTCCCTGGAAAAATCATGGAGCAGGTCCTCAAGGAATCAATTATGAAACACTTAGAGGAGAGGAAAATGATCAGGAACAGTCAGCATGGATTCACCAAGGGGAAGTCGTGCTTGACTAACCTAATTGCCTTCTATGATGAGATAACTGGCTCTGTGGATGAGGGGAAAGCAGTGGATGTGTTATTCCTTGACTTTAGTAAAGCTTTTGATACGGTCTCCCACAGTATTCTTGCCGCCAAGTTAAAGAAGTATGGGCTGGATGAATGGACTATAAGGTGGATAGAAAGCTGGCTAGATTGTCGGGCTCAACGGATAGTGATCAATGGCTCCATGTCTAGTTGGCAGCCGGTTTCAAGCGGAGTGCCCCAACGGTCGGTCCTGGGGCCAGTTTTGTTTAATATCTTTATTAATGATCTGGAGGATGGTGTGGACTGCACTCTCAGCAAGTTTGCAGATGACGCTAAACTAGGAGGCGTGGTAGATACACTAGAGGGTAGGGATTGGATACAGAGGGACCTAGACAAATTAGAGGATTGGGCCAAAAAAACCTGATGAGGTTCACCAAGGACAAGTGCAGAGTCCTGCACTTAGGACAGAAGAATCCCATGCACTGCTACAGACTAGGGACTGAATGGCTAGGTAGCAGTTCTGCAGAAAAGGACCTAGGGCTCACAGTGGATGAGAAGCTGGATATGAGTCAACAGTGTGCTCTTGTTGCCAAGAAGGCTAACGGCATTTTGGGTTGTATAAGTAGGGGTATTGCCAGCAGATCGAGGAACGTGATCGTTCCCCTTTATTTGACATTGGTGAGGCCTCATCTGGAATACTGTGTCCAGTTTTGGGCCCCACACTACAAGAAGGATGTGGAAAAATTGGAAAGAGTCCAGCGGAGGACAGCAAAAGTGATTAGGGGGCTGGAGCACATGACTTATGAGGAGAGGCTGAGGGAACTGGGATTGTTTAGTCTCCAGAGGAGAAGAATGAGGGGGGATTTGATAGCAGCCTTCAACTATCTGAAGGGGGGTTCCAAAGAGGATGGAGCTCGGCTATTCTCAGTGGTGGCAGATGACAGAACAAGGAGCAATGGTCTCAAGTTGCAGTAGGGGAGGTCCAGGTTGGATATTAGGAAACACTATTTCACTAGGAGGGTGATGAAGCACTGGAATGCGTTACCTAGGGAGGCGGTGGAGTCTCCTTCCTTGGAGGTTTTTAAGGCCTGGCTTGACAAAGCCCTGGCTGGGATGATTTAGTTGGGAATTGGTCCTGCTTTGAGCAGGGGCTTGGACTAGATGACCTCCTGAGGTCTCTTCCAACCCTGATATTCTATGATTCTATCCTCTTCCCAAACCCCACCCAGGCTACCGTGTCAGTTCTCTCCCTTTTTTTATAATCAATTAATAAGAATACATGATTTTTAAATGATAGTGACTTTATTTCCTTTGAAAGCAAGCTGTGATCGAAGGGGGAGGGTGGGTTGCTTACAGAGAATGAATCAATCACTGGGGGCAGGTTTCCATCAAGGAGAAACAAAACAGAACTTTCACACTATAGTCTGGCCAGTCATGAAACTGGTTTTCAAAGCTTCTCTGATGCGCAGCGCTTCCTGATGTGCTTTTCTAATCGCCCTGGTGTCTGGCTGTACATAATCAGCAACCAGGCGATTTGCCTCAACCTCCCACCCCGCCATAAAGGTCTCCCCCTTACTCTCACAGAGATTGTGGAGCATACAGCAATAACAATGGGAATATTGGTTTGGCTGAGGTCTGAGCGAATCAGTAAAGTGTGCCACCGCCCCTTTAAATGTCCAAATGCACATTCTACCACCATTGTGTAGTAGTTGAACAGCTCCTGACTACTGTCCAAGCTGCCTGTGTATGGCTTCATAAGCCATGGCATTAAGGGGTAGGCTGGGTCCCCAAGTATAACTATAGGCATTTCAACATCCCCAACAGTTATTTTCTGGTCTGGGAAGTAAATCCCTTGCTGCAGCCGTTTAAACAGACCAGAGTTCCTGAACATGTGAGCGTCATGAATCCTTTCCGGCCATCCCACGTCCCTTGTGATCTACTAGTGCTTGCAGCACCATTAAAAAGTAGCCCTTGCGATTTATATACTGGCTGCCCTGGTGTTCCGGTGCCAAGTTAGGGATATGGGTTCCATCTATCACCCCACCACAGTTAGGGAATCCCATTGCAGCAAAGCCATCCACTATGACCTGCACATTTCCCAGAGTCACTACCTTTGGTAGCAGTAACTCAGTGATTGCTTTGGCTACTTGCATCACAGCAGCCCCCACAGTAGATTTGCCCACTCCAAATTGATTCCCGACTGACCAGTAGCTGTCTGGAGTTGCAAGCTTCCACAGGGCTATCGCCACTTGCTTCTCAAATGTGAGGGCTGCTCTCATCTTGGTATTCTGGCGCTTCAGGGCAGGGGAAAGCAAGTCACAAAGTTCCATGAAAGTGCCCTTACGCATGAGAAAGTTACACAGCCACTTGTACTCGTCCCACACCTGCAATACTATGCAGTCCCTCCAGTCTGTGCTTGTTCCCTGGGCCCAGAATCAGTGTTCCACAGCTAGAACCTGCCCCATTAACACCATTATCTCCAAAGCACCGGGGCCCACGGTTTGAGAGAATTCTGTGTCCATGTCCTCATCACTCTCATCGCCACGCTGCCGGAGCCGCCGCCACCTCGCCTGGTTTTTCAGGTCCTGGTTCAACATAAACGGCACGATAATGCACGAGGTGTTTACAATGTTCATTACTGCTATCTTGAGTTGAGTGGTCTCCATGCTTGCTGTGGTATGGCGTCTGCATAGTTCACCCAGGAAAAAAGGTGCAAAACGGTTGTCTGCTGTTGCTTTAACGGAGGGAGGGGGAGGATATACCCAGAACCACCCACGACAATGTTTTTTGCCCCATCAGGCATTGGGATCTCAACCCAGAATTCCAATGGGCAGGGGAGACTGCGGGAACTATGGGATAGCTACCCACAGTGCAACGCTCCGGAAGTCGACGCTAGCCTTGGTACATGGATGCACACCGCCGAATTAATGTGCTTAGTGTGGCCGCATGCACTCGACTTTATACAATTGGTTGACCAAAATCGAATTCTGTAAATTCGGAGTAATTCCGTAGTGTAGACATACCCAAAGTGGCATTAATACGCATTTTACTATAAATCAGTTCAGTGCTTTGATTAAAAGAAAACAAATGTATTAAACAAAAAGTGAAAGGTTTGTGATACCAGATATAAGGAATGAAGATAGAAAGGGTGACAAGAAAATGAAAGTAAAAATACACCGCTAAGACTAAACTCTAATATAACGAACTAATCTCTTGCTCAAAGATATTTCTCACTAAGTCTTTTCCAGCCTGGCTGACTAGACTCTGGCCCTGGCCCTCCACAGAGCCCTGAGTGCTGGGTGCCTTTGTCTCCTCCGCTGAGGGCTACAATCCCCCCCCCCCCCCCCCCCATGTATCTTTCCAAAATCATTGACTCTGCCTCAAGGGGCAGGAAGGCTTCCTCAGGGTGGAGTTTCCATCCCTCATTGAGATTGTTAAGCGGTCATCTTTCCCCACCTGCTCTCCTGATGACTTTGTTTCTCTTGCATGTAAATGTGCTTTTCTTGGTCACACTTTTCTTAATTTATATCAGAAACTCATTCAAGCAGGTGGAACTACGCTCCTTTCTCAGGAACAGGCATGTGCTGGGGACTGCTTGCCAAATACATTTCGATAACATTTCCAGCATATATTTAGGTCCTTTGGGTTACCATATTTACACCATGAGAGAATATTAATTACCAGTGAGTTATTAGTTTTCCAGTGATATATACCCAAAAGGTGGCATGTAATAGCAAGAAAACTGTGTGCCAACTGATACTGGGGTGCTTTGAGGATCACAGCAGCAGACAATGTAATTGCTCCATCTTGAGCCACAGCTGGTTGAGAAGGAACTGGAGGGGCAGAAGCTCCATGCTTCTTATGTTCTTGCATGGGAGCATAAGGTGCTGCTCTACAGAGGTATAGATGCTGCTGTTTACAATCTCCAGTTGAGAGCACAGGAGCACATACACAGCCTATGGTAGGACATATACTTGAAGGAGGGGACTGTTGCAATTGCATGATTTTACCTTTCTCCTTTAAAAGAAGGGTGGGTTGAGGAGAGAAGTAGGAAATTACATACGTTTTGCCCTGTTGTGTGTATGCATTGTGATACAGTCCTTCAGTTACATGATCACATACTTCCCCCTGTACCCCACTGCCTTATTCAGGGCACAAGATGGATGCATAAGGGGGCATTTCTAGTACAGGGCAAGTGGCAAGGTAGGGATTTATGAACCCTATTCAAATCAGTTGGAACTGAACATAGCTTTAGCTCTACACCAATTACAATTTAGAACAGCCCTGGGCAGCTCAGATGCTATGGCTGACTCGCTACATTAGCTAGCCATGCAACTCAGATCAGGAGCGGTGGATGCTCCCTAAAAGTGGGGAGGTCACCAGTGCCTGCACCATAGTCCTGTTCCCCCTGCACCACCCCTTCCCCAGAGGCCCTGCCCCCATCGCTCACCCTTACGGCTGGTAAAAAGTGTGAGGGCATAGCCCCCTCTTTTAAAAGTGATGAGGCTATGGCTCCCTTTTCCCCTGCCCCTGACTAAGATCCTACTACAGCTACTGCTAATCTCTCTTCTGCCCCAGACCTTCAGTTTTGAACTGACACATTCCTAATGTAAGATTTCACTTAACCATATGCAAGATGACAACAATTTTTGCTAAGAAATTAGCTTGCAACAAAATGATAGAAACAATCTTTTTATTAACATAGAGACTATCCAGCTTCTGAGTTTCCAGTTTTGTTGTAACAAGGGAATTGGAAAAGGAAAGATGCTCAGGGAAAATTAAATTACTTTGGTCTTAAAGCCACGAAGGAAGAATAGCAGTTAAAGGGACTTTGAGCACTCAGAATGCAGCAAGATATGGAATTCTTTATCGTTGACTCTTGTGATTTTGGCCCCTACTGCAGTCTGTCTTGTGCCTCAAAGAGCTCCAGCCCTTCCTGCAGATTTCAGACTTGCCCAGGGGAACCACCTCTGGTGGGCTGGCCTCCCTACTTTCAGAGGAAGAGCAGCCAATGGCAGTTACTGCCTGAGCGCAATAGAGCCTGCCCCCTCAGGGGCCCACAGAAATTTCATACAGGGGAGGGGAAAGCACAGCCAAAGCCACTTTCAGAAAGGGGAAGCAGCAACCGCTAGAAGCTGGCAGCTCTCTTCCCTCACTGCATGGGACCAGGCCTGGGAGGCTGAAGACACAGCCCCCGATTAGAGCTGACCCCCACCTCAGATCTTGGAGACCTGCCCAAGGAACCCTGAAACTGCCCCCACCCTCACAGAGACTGAAGGATCTTCACAGCTGCTGGAAGCATACAGGTGTGCTTGAGGGCAACAGCTTAGATAGCAGGGATGTACATGCACACAAAGTTGACATGGGACTGGGGGGGTACCCTTGATGATGGTCCGGGGCAAATGAGAGGGCTGGAAGGACAAAGCTAATTGATGTGGAGTTTGGGGTGCATAATTACTGGGGAATGAGGCTAGATAGAGGGCAGGAGCAGAGAATTCATTAACTGGCATTTTGAGGACAAACTGGGAGCCCTCCACTACATCGGGCAGCACTTCATAAAGATCTACCCAAATTTGTATACATTAAAGGTCTGTTTTTAGCCACAAGATATTGACACACACAGATTTTGGAGAAGCAAAGTGCTAGGATCAATGTGTATGTGACAATACCCTCGCTCAAAACAAGCCCCAAAAGGCTCCAAGCTTTCAGACCCTCTTTATCCATCTTAAAGAAAAGAAAAAAAAAAAAAAAAAAAAAAAGGGGGGGGGGGGGGTAGAAAAGAGCATAAAATCCCCAGGCAGGTCATGGTCAAGGCAGATTCTCACTGACACTACAGTAGCTCTGTCTAAAATACACACAGTGAGTGTGAAATCATACCTGCTGCTGCAGAACCAACTAAAAACTAACCCCAAGATTGAATTACTTGATCTGAACAAGTGTAAAGGACAGACAGAACGTCTTCCCGCTGATTTCATGGCTGCGCATTTCTAGCTGGATTCCCCCTTAACATCCAGTGGTGACCTGGTGTGGGTAACACACTCAGTTCCTCATCGAGCTGGAGTGTCTGGTATTGTTCTGCAGCCCCACTGGTCAGGCTGAGTAAGAAGGGATCGTAACAGGTTTCAAAGGTTCAGCTGGAAGGGGAGTGGTACAATGTAGAGAGAGTGGTGGGCTCCCACTGCTCCAAGGGATAAGGGTCAATCCAATGGCCTCTCAAAGAATGTCATTAATAGCTGTGTGCTTGTGAACTCCCCTTGACACAGCACCACCTACTAATCAGACATGGCACCCCCCCAAAACTATCCATCTCACTAGCAAAGGCAACGTAATATCTGTTAACCTCAATTCTGGTAGGTCAGTCCTTTTACCTTGCTAGTTCCAAAGGCAACAGATTCCCATCTTATTCTAAGAATGTTTAGAACAAAATAATTTACACACAATTTGGTTTGGCAATCTTTATATCCACAATACATAATAACCATGCACAAAAATCAAGTGATGCATATATATATTTACAAAGTGAATTGCACTTAACTGAACACATTAACCATGAGTAAAAATAAGTGACAGGAACCTCTTCTCAGTTGCATAAAGGTCCAGTGTTATAGCCCAAAGCCTGATAGACTACACTCTACCAAAAAAAATGGTGATAGTGAAAATAACTGTAATGAAGCAGCCTTGGAAATCATAACTTTTTTCTGGAAATACCCCACTGCTCATCAGTCTGAACTACACAATTCTACATTACAGTCCTGTTAAGGGTCTGTTCTAGAAACCATGAGTCTCCAAGCTCAGCCCTAACAGGCTGTAGACCAGTGAAGGACAATTTCAGCCTTCACTCCAAATTGCCTGACTTTTGCCACTTTCAAAAGAGCAGGGTCCTTAATTAGTGTAAATTCCTTTACTGTTAGGAAGGGGGGAAAGGCCTCAGTAGGTGCTTATGAAATACCTTATTAGGTTTGTATTTTTCTACTGAGATCAAAATGTCTAAGGAAGGTATTCTTCCTTTACGTTCAGAATGGAGACTCTCCTATCACAGAGCACAGATGGACTCAATTTCACACCACTGATAGATCAAGGCCATGATAGCATTCTATGCCCACAGGGCTAGCACACAGAAATCAAAATGTTACTGGCCAAACACAGAAGCAGATTTTCAAAGCAAATTGGCTTCTTTCAGTGAGTGACCTGTTCAAATAGCAAAGGCACAGACCGGTCCTCAAAATCAAGATGGCAGCCTAACAATTCCAGTTGAAAGAGCAGTTGTCTTGCAGTGTGAAGATATCTCCTGATTCATATGAATTTCCCACTTTGATATTTATATAAAAAAAATGGACAAATATACTAGGTCTTTTCCCACAGGCTGGGGGTTCTGTAGAGGCACCACATATAGTCAGCTCCCTCTGATATAACTCTAAGGAGCTGTGGTGGGAGGAAAGAGAGGAAATCATATTCCTTTCCCCTCTGCAAACACTTCTACAGCAGACACACACAGAGTCCTTTTAACAAAGGGATTCAACAATTAGAGCAGACAGTCATTGTGGAGTTTTGCAATAACAATTTTAGTGATTTAAACTTTCCACTGGACCACACTTGCTTGCTTTGCACATCAGAGGTGAACTCCATAAAAACCGGCTGAGAGGTCCTACATGTCTGAGTTCAATGACATATAGGCAGTTACTGAGACTTCCCCATGTGACAGAAATGAATGTGAGATTTAACAAGAGAACCCTGATCAGAACAGGATGTAATGAGGTTCCGCTGTGCATGTGTTCAGTGACAAACATTGGGTGTTTGTTAATGTTGGTCTTCTGCCTCCTCTCCAAAACAGCTTCAATAGTGATTAACTAGTTATTTAATTAGTAAAAGATGCTGCTATCATGGCCCCATCCAAGACCGAAATAAATTTAAACTCAGCAGGGAGCTTCTAAATGGAGACAACAACCAGACCATCCACACTTGATAGTGGAAGATGTTTTTGAAGTTAGTTTTAACTAAGTTTTGAAAGCTAACACTGTTTGCAGTGTCTGGGTGAAGCAGGGACTTGGGGAACAAGCTTTGTGAAGATTTAACTAACTCCCACAGAACCTGTTTGCTTCCTTGAGCAGGCAGCTTTCTGTAAAAAGGAGTTTTAATTTATGAGACAAATTTTGCTCTCACTGACATGCAAATGCCCCCATTGGAGATAAGTGACTAAGGACAGAAGTGTACCCCTTCTTATTTTTCCTTGCACTACAAATTTGGGCTCTGGAGCTAATGAGGTTATGCCAGGGACTCCTATGGAGTTATGCTGCAGCTAAGCGGAGTTCAATTTTTTCGTGTCAAGAAAGTGTAGTAATAATCTGCACTACTGTACAGTTTATTTGAAGGTTTGTTCTAGCTGCTCCAGGTCTGAGTATCAGAAAGCTTCCTTTGTCTAGCTCTCTTCTGCATGGACTCCAAGAGCAGGCACCTGCAGTGCTTTCTAATCACAGTAAATTTCAGAAGTGTATGGGATTGGCATGGGGGAGAATCAAGGTACTTCAGATTACAAGGTAACCCCATTAAGGTTTCCTATCTATGCATGGGAAGACATTGAAGAGCTAATAAGACTTAAGACTACAGTAAGTGCCCGTTCTCTAGTGCGAATGGCCTCTGGCATACCTTGGGCAAAATCATCTCATCCTCATAGGAGGGGGAAGAGTTTTGTGCTCTGCTGACTTTGCAAACAGTTGCAGAACAGCCTGTGGGAAACAGTCCAGACCTAGGCTAATGAAGCAACCGACCTCTGCAGACAAAAACAACTTTGTGTCAAGTATGGGCTGGAGGGCAGCCAGAAAACTAAGGGTCTGTCTACACTGCCCATGTTACAGCCCAGGCGCAACAGAGCTGTGACGTGGGCAGTGTAGTCACCCTTCATCACCAGGGGAGAGCACAACTGAGCAGCTCGTTGTGCCAGGATCTCTTCGGACAGGTGGGGAAATAGCACAGGATCTCTTCAGTAAGCAAGACGCTTGGTTGTACTTGAGCCCTGGACAAGGATTTTTTATTAGGGCTTTGAGCCAAATCCCAGAGCTCTGCACAAATCCCAGGAGTAAAAATGTTTCTATGCCAGAGCCTAGGAATTTAACCAATTATGACACCTACTGCTTCTCTCAACGCTTCTCAAACTAGCCAGAAAAACTCTCACCTGCTAACAAGAGGAGAGGCAGGTGAAGTTCACCTTTAGAAACAAATGCTTTGCAGGGTAATCACCATATTAGTAAATTACCCTGGACTAAGGCCTCTTAACAGCACAATTCTTCCTCGTGCCATCAAAGTACTCAGGGACTGCTCCTCACTCCTTTCTATCAAGTGTTCTGTTGAAAGAGCTTTTTAAAAAACAAAACAAAGCACTCCAGCTCCAAGAGTGGCTGCCTGCTCTTGAAAGGAATATTTTCAAACCTTTGTGAGACTGTTTTCAATATATTATGCATGATGTGCTTCCCCTGCCAGCCTCCAAATACCAACTGCAAGTCACACAATGGCTCAGACACACCAGAAGGAGAAGGTTCCAGTTCAGGCTTGCTAGGAGTCCTATTCTCAGGATGTTATTAGTGCTAGTGTCATGTGCCGAGAGTGCTTCCAGCACTGGGACAGCACCCCACCACTTCCCAGGAGGGATAAATACCTTCCCCATGAGATGGGGATCGTTCACCTAGAGCATAGTCCCACAGCCTGAAATGAACCCTGGCCAATGACTGTGATGAATGTACTAGAAAACAGGTTAAGTTTAAATAATGTATGTAAAACTATGAAGTACTGAGACCATGTGACTGCTTAGCTTAAAACTCTGGCCTTCTATTTGTAAAATTCAATGCATTTGGCTGGACATCTTATAAAGAAAAGCCATCAGAGTTCACTGCCCTTAATTTTATTACATAACCAAATACAAAACAGTTGAGACTGGAATGTTAACTCCCCACCCCACCCCAAGCACACAATGTACAATTTCAGATTCACTTTGTAACATAAAAAACAACTTCTCACTGACATGCAAGGTAGGATGTGTCAAGTGAGGCCTGGACTCAGAATTTGGAAGCAAGTTGCTTTAGCTAGCCGCTCGAGGACAGCGGGTGCTCCCAACGCTTCGTTTTGATCATTTCACCTGGTACTCTTTCAACACAACACTGTTTACTGCAAAGATGCAACAGTACCAGAGCTGGTGACCGATGAACCCTTCCCCACAGAGGATTTTCACAAGCTAGCAAGCAACTGACAAGTTTGTGATAAAATTATTCCCATTCAACCAGTTTTATATAGTTGTTAGCCCTCCTGATGACAGATGATCAGTCATATTTGGAAGTTACAAGCTGCAATTCAGAAAACAGGCTAAGAGTGAAGTAGCAGGACAGTGTGTATTACGCGGAATTTTATACAGTTTAGTAGAGGTCAAGAAAAAAATTAAGCACAAGGTCAATAGTGAACGATAATGGAAAGAAAATCCAAGATGCTATGGTTCTGCATAAGTTTTACAAAATGTAGAAAGTATTGGGTTTCTCTACAACAACCAAAAAACCTTACGAGTGCAGGTATGTACATGACAGGAAAATATTGCTTTACTCTCACTCAAACGGATTTAGGGATAGACCTAGTGAGTAAGCAGCATGCAAAAAAATTCTGGGATTAGAGAGGATTTCTCCTCCAGACACTGATCTACAGTATAAAATTAACCTAGTTCTACAGCTTGCAAAAGGACCTTAAAATTAATATGCTGGCACTTACTGTACATTAATGTTCATTAACAAAGCCAAGAATAAATATTAAGCCACTTCATACTGCCTGCCCAGAGCTGAACAGGCATCCATCGTGGCAAATAATGCAATGCAGACATACTTCATTGATCCCAAATAAAAGAAATTAAGAGTAGAGAAGATTTCCCAGGCAAGAAACAGTAAACTGCACAGCCAGATTAACTCTGCATTCAGGGGAATTACATAAGTGAGGTTATTTTCAACACCACTCATGTGTGCAGCCACTAAAAACCTCACTGATAACTTCATCTGGACAGAAAACAGAACATTTGGTAGACTAGTTATCTTTTAATTTTTCCCCCATGTTTCACATAAGAGACTGTGAAAAAGTCCGACTATGAGATAAATGAAAACCTAAATGGAGTTATTTCTTCAGCCGTTCTAACCAAGTCCCCATGCCTCCTCTCCCACACAAAAATAAAAATATACATTTGAGGAGAGTGCTTCATGGGATAACATCCAGCAGCAGATATTCCACAACAAATATGTCTACCAGATCAGTGCCTACATTTCAAGCCCAAAAGTCATCACATTCAAAAGGGAATTTCAGAGGCAAGGGAATGTTAGCCCTACAATTCAAGCTCTAAGATGAAAGAAGGGAGTTGGGGAGGGGTGTGGAGAAGAACACAGGGAGTCACTGAATCACAGGAAATATTTGAAAGAAGCCCACACAAGTTTCTAACTGAAGCACAGACGATGCCAGGGGCACAGACAGCATCTACAGGTCACAGGTTCTGACAGCACTGGAGTTTGTTGGATTTCTGTCCATCGGTGGTTGGCGGGACGCTGATGTCAACTACATTGTTGCCGGGAGACTCATCGTGTGCAGATCGATCTGCAATCTGCTTCTGTGAGACGATGCGGTAGATTTCTGTAAATGAGAACAGACTTATTAGTGAGAGCCTAGACAAACACATTTGCTCCAACAAGGTATTTGCACATTCCACAGAAAGGACATTGTAGAATGTAGTACTGAAGAGTTTCAAGGGTAATCTAGTCTAACCAGCCCTAGTGCTTACCCACAGCAGACCCTTTTGGCCCCAAAAGGAGGCTGTTTACCTTGCCAAAACAAGGTTTATACAGTGTTATCTAGCTAATCCCAAATCTCTTCTAGTTTAGTCATAAATTCTGCTTTTGCTTAATCCAATGCAGGGCAGAATATTAATACCCACTGACACCTCTGAAAGCCATTATTTTTGAACAGCTTCCTCATCAGTTGTATAGCTGTATTCTTCCGCCCATGCCCTGTTAAGGACATCATGAAAACTAGATCTTTGTTTAATGAATTAATCTGCTCTTGCTGCCAACTTCTCCTCCAAAGTGCTGCTTGACACCAATTTGCAGAGGATATGGCTGATGGGCCTTTAGTGGCGTATAAGCAGAAAGAGGAGATTAACTCCTTAAACAAAGAACCCATTTTCAAGGGCATGTCCTATATAAAAGAGCAAGTCACACCATCCAGAAGCATTATTGTTAAACAGGATGTTTGTTAAACTTCTACTTATGCATCAGCAGCTCTTTCCAGTGGTCACGGCACACTTCAACTTTGGTCAACTGCTACAAGAATATCAGAACGCTGTTACCGCTGAACTGTACCAGCCCTTGTCTCTCCCATGGTGATCTGGAACACACGGGTCAGTGAAAGCCAGAGTCCCATAATGCAGTACTAGATCATAAAGTAAAGTAATTTCTTTCCGATTCAAACTAATCAATCATGCCTTGAAGCAGGAGGATTAATGGCCTCGTAACACTTCAGAAGGAACATGGTCAGGTTAAAAGCTTTTTCAGAAATAAGCTTCTTTGTTTGTGTTATTATAGATTCATAGAATTGTAGGACTGGAAGGGACACAGAGATCATCTAGTCCAGTCCCCTGCACTGATGAGATTATCTTCTAGACCGGGGATCTCAAACTCAAATCACCACGAGGGCCACATGAGGACTAGTACATTGGCCCGAGGGCTGCATCACTGACACTTTTTCATATAAAGAGATGAAAGCCCCCCACTCTGCCCCCAGCCCCGACCCCACCCCTTCCATGAGGCCCTGCCCCACCTCTTCCCACCCCCATTCCAACACCTTCCACAAAGTCCCCGCCCCAACTCCGCCCCCTCCCTGCCCCTATTCCAACTCCTTCCCCAAATCCCTGCCCCAGCCCCACCTCTTCTCCGCCTCCTCCCCTGAGCGTGCCACATTCCCACTCCTTCCCCCTCCCTCCTCGAAAGTCCTAAGCACTGCCAAACAGCTGTTTGGCGATGGGAAGTAGGCAGAGGAGTGGGGATGGGGCACGCTCAGGGGGGGAGGCACAGGAAATAACTCTGCGGGCTGTGTGTTTGACACCCCTGTTCTAGACCATCCCCGACAGGTGTTTGTCTAAGCTGCTCTTAAAAATCTCCAATGATGGAGATTCCACAACATCCCTAGGTAGTTTATTCCAGTGCTTAACCACCTGGCAGTTAAGAAGTTTCTTACTGTTCAACCTAAACCGCCCTTGCTGCAATTTAAGCCCATTGCTTCTTGTTCTATCCTCAGAGGTTAAAGAGAACAATTTTTCTCCCTCTCCTCATTGTAACAGCTTTTTATGTACTTGAAAACTTATTGTGTCCCCTTAGTCTTCTCTTCTCCGAACTAACTAAACCCAGTTTTTTCAATCTTCCTTCACAGGTCATCAATCATTTTTGTTGCTCTTCTCTGGACTTTCTCCAATTTGTCCACATCTTTCCTGAAATGTAGCGCCCAGAACTGGACACAATACTCCAGTTGAGGCCTAATCAGTGGAGTAGAGCGGAAGAATTACTTCTCGTGTCTTCTTACAACACTCCTGCTAATACATCCCAGAACGATGTTTGCAAAAAACCAAAAAGCAACAGTGTTACACTGTTCACTCATATTTAGCTTGTGGGCCACTATGACCCCTACATCCCTTTCCGCAGTACTCCTTCCTAGGCAGTCATTCCCCATTTTGTATGTGTGCAACTGATTGTTCCTTCCTAAGTGGAGAACTTTGCATTTGTCCTTATTGAATTTCATCCCATTGACTTCAGACCATTTCTCCAGTTTGTCCAGATCATTTTGAATTTTAATCCTACCCTCCAAAGCACTTGCAACCCCTCCCAGTTTGGTATTGTCTGCAAACTTTATAAGTGTGCTCTCTGTGCCAGAGGGTCTCAAACTGTGATCCATGGACTACCAAACCCTGCTGGGTTTCTGAAAGGCTCTAGAACATGCAGCCCACCAGGGTCTCTATGCTGGATATACTGGGAACCTTGAACCCATCCCAATGGCCCATCAGCTTCTACACATAGCTCCTGAGTGTAATTCAATAAGGCTACAGAAATTCAGGTTTTAAAAACCCACCAAGTTACATCCCAGGCCCCTTCCCCTGCAATACCGCGAGCTCCTTGGGCCCCTCCCGCCCTCCCCCAGCGTTTACCTAGAGCGGCTCCGGCCCGACGCGCACTGGGGGCAGGACAGGCTCCTTGCCTGCCCGGCCCCCATGCCGCTCCAGGAAGCCGACGGAACCTGGGGAAGGAGGGGCGCAGGGGTGTTTGTGGCTGTTGCTTTAGGCACCGCCCTCAGCAGCTCCCATTGGTTGCGGTTCCCCGTTCATGGCCAATGAGAGCTGCTGGGGGCGGTGCCTAAAGCAACAGCCACACACACCCCTGCGCCCCTCCTTCCCCAGGTTCCGTCGGCTTCCTGGAGCGGGGCCAGGGCAGGCAGGCAGGCAGGCAGCCTACCCTGCCCCCTGTGCACGTTGGGCCGGAGCCCACCCCCCGAACCTCTCCTGCAGCCGAACCCCCGCCACACTCCTCCTGCACCCCGACCCCACTGCACCCCAACCCACTATCCTGAGCCTGCTGCCCCCCTCCTGCACCCTGCCCTGAGCCCCCTGCTGCACCCCTGCCCCCCTCCTGCATCCCAACCCCCTGCCTCACCCTGCACCCCTTCCCTGAACCCCCCACTGCACCCTGCATCCCTTCTACACCCCAAACCCCTGCCCTGAGCCCAATGCCGCACCCCTCACCTCAACTCCCTGCCGAGTCCCCGCCACACCCCACACCCCTCCTGCACCCCCTGGGGGCAGGGAGAGGGCGGAGTTGGGGTGGGGATTTCAGGGAAGGGGTTGGAATGGGGGCAGGGAAGGGGTGGGGCCTCATGGAAAGGGTGGAGTGGGGGTGGGGCCGAGGGCTGCAGGGGGGAGGTGTCAGTAAATGTGGCCCTCTGACCAATGTACTAGTCCTCATGTGGCCCTCGTGGTCATTTGAGTTTGAGACTCCTGCAGTAAAGATTGTTGAGACAGACTATAGGGAGCAACTCTACACCCGCTTGATATTTCCTTCTTTATACATACAAGTATCACATTAGCCCAGTGTGATGCTATGGCAAAAAAAAAAAAAAAAAAAAAAAAGAGTTCGGGAATCATGATTGAAAAGGACTTAGGTGGTTATTAGAGTCCTTCCTTTAAGGACAGGGAACTATATTCTAACATATGGCAGATGCCCTTCATCCCTTGGTGTATGATCTTTCATCTGTGTGTGAGAGATTTCCTACAGTGGGGCTTGTAGCCCAAAGGCTTTAGTACAAAGTTTTTTCCCTATTGACTGTCCTGGCTGATCCACATATATGTTCCACGAAGCCAGATCCTAACACTACTCTTTGTGGCACAGTGGCGGAGGCTTGTTCAGGTTGTTCTTACTGCCTTCAGCCAGCTCTGGTCACCCACTAGCCTGCCCTTGCATAGAGATTGTACTGCCAGAATATAGGCAAGTTTGTGCAGATCTGTAGATTTTTTTTTTAAGTTTGTATTTCCTTCTCTCATGTTTCCCCCTTTGATTCAGAGATGGGGAGCAGGAAGGCCTGGTCTCCTTCCTTTCTTTCTGCTGCACACAAACTTAGTCCCTTGGGGCCTTTAATTCCCCCGGAGTAGCGAGTTAAAGAAACTCCCACGACAACCCAGCTCCTGATTCTCTGTCATGCTTTTGTCAGGTGCCTCAGTCTGGGCATGTCACATGCGGCAGCTGGGCACATCTTGGAGGAAAACTCTGCCCCTCCAGTCTTTTAGTCTAGTCTCATTTTTTCACCCTTCACCTGTAGTGTTGCCATATAGAGGTTCCCAAAGAGAGGACACTGCTGGGGGGGAGAGGAGACTGGAGGGGGCTGCATGGGACACCCCCTGGCCCAGACACCCACACCCCCTTCCCCCTGCAGAGATCCAGCTGTGGGGTGCCCCCCCCCCAGACACCTGTCCCCCTCCACCCCCAGAGATCCAGAGGGAGAGACAGCCTGATGATGGTCAGATGGGACTTATATCGAGTACCCTGTGGTGATTTCAGTGTTGGGCTGTGCAGGGCTGACACTCCACAGGGCCTCCACCCCCACCAGGCTGGCTGCTCCACACACCACCTTCTTTCAGGGCATGCTGGGAACTGCAGCTGCTGGGAACCCTCTAGTCCCCATCCCCCACAATGACCTCTATTTGCAACCTGGGGAGCCAGGCTCTGCAGGGTCCAGCAGCCCCTAGTGGCATCCAGCAGCTCTGCAGCACAAATTCTCTGGGGGGGAAAAGTGAAATTCTGCACAGAACATTAATTTTGCATAAATTCTGCATTGTGCAGTGGTGCAGAATTCCCCCAGGAATAAACCTGTGCTTTGGAACAATTGCAGCAAGGTAAATAAGTGGTAGATAGAGCCCTACCAGATAAATTTTTTTTTTATTATTAAAAGGAGGGACAGCTTTAGATGTTGTTTTACTAGTGTTGTTTTACTAGTTGTTTCTGCTTCTGGCTTCCCTTTCATATGTCTCATGTCCCATTGATCTTCACCAACTTCTCAATTACAATAGCAAACCCGAATCCCAGTTTGGTGTGGAACTAGAGCACTTGAGAGATTAGCAGCACATTCATAAAATATTTCGTGCCTGCATGTGCCAGGAATGTTGACATTTTATAGAATGCAGGGGGTCCTAAAAGTCACCAGCACAGCTGAGGAAAACAAAATTGGGCCTGTCCCGCCTTTCCAAAAAGCTTTTAATGAAAGAACGTTGTTGTTAGAAATTCAAGTCTCATCAACTATGCTGAATTACAGAACTGGTAGAATTATCCTAAAATGGGAGTGAAACATGATTGGGAAGGTGCTTTTGTTAAAATCTCACCTTAAACAGCGTTAATCACTTCCTGTTTAGGGCCAGGTCTACATTAGAAACTTTTGCCTGTATAGCAACAGTGGCTTTTTATATCAGCAAAAGCCCTAGAGTAGATGCATGTATACTGGCATAGAAGTGCTTCTGGCAGTATAGCTTATTTCACGTGGTGAACTACACCCGCAAGAACACCCTCTTGCTGTGTCTCCACTGAGAGGGTTTGCTGGTATAGCTATATTTAGAAAATCTTTTCTAGTGTAGACTGGTCTAAGATTCAACACTTCCACCGTTTCACTAGTGCAGTGTTTCCCACCCCACCAGTGGGTTGTGGGAAGGGTCTAGGTGGGTTGCATGTGCCCCAGAGGCACTCCCCCACTGCACTCAGCGGGCAGCAGCGTGAGGAGTAGGATCTGGATGGCAGCAGCCACAGCACAGAGGAAGTGCCTCCAGGGCATGCACAGACTGCTGACTGTCTGGTAGATAGCTCTGGCTGCTTCCTCTGTGCTGCCTGCTGCCATCGCCATTTGGAGCCCACTCTCACTCCACCTGGGCAGCGGGATTCAGGCAGCAACAGCAGTTTGGAGCATACAGCCAGAGCCAGCAAGTGGACAGTCAGGAGTGATCATGACCCAGCCACAGAGACAGAGGTGCTGACTGGAGCTGCAGAAGGGACAGAGCTGGGAGAACAAAAGCAAAGGATTGGGGGGAGCCAAGCAGAGGGTCTGGGAGCAGGGCAGCAGGAGTGTTCTCGCCTTGATGCAGAGGAAGACTGGCATGTGTGCCCCCCTTCTTGCTGGGAGGGGATCCGTGTTGGCGTCTGTTTCAGTTGGGTCCCCCAGACATAAAAGGATCTTGAGAGGCTAATTCTCTCCCAGGAAAAGAACAGCCTGCAGGATTGTTTTGTGCGTTCCTTTGTTTTGCTGTATGTAGCCTGTCCTCCACTCCCCCGTAAAGAAAGCAGCGATTACCTTAAACTACAGGGAGCACAAGCCCTAATAGAGTTCTCTATTCACAAGAGAGGGCGGGGCTGAGAGAGCAAGAGCAAGGGAGCTGGGACGAGCTGAGCGGGGACAAGGCTAAGCTGGAGGCCGCCCCACTCCCCCTTTTAAACGGGGCTCCGCAGCCCTGTGTGACAGCATGTACAGTATTAGTATGGATAGCACATAGTTGTCCTTTTCTTTCATGTTTGAATTAAAAAACATTAAAAAGAGTCAATTAAATTCAGATTAAATTTAAAGACAGTGGCGTGTGTATGCACCGGCATACTCAGTGTATATATAATGGTGGGCCTCCAGAAGAGAAAATGCAGTTGGTGGGTCCCCTTAAAGAAAGAAAACATCACATATCTGAGTTCAAGCAAAACCAAATCCAGCCCTTAGTGCCCCGATTTAAAATAAAACCACCACCACCAAGAACCTTTCTGTTCACTGGTATCCATCGGCAGCAACTGCAAGGGCACAAATCCCTGCCAGATCCTCTTAGCATCATAAACCAGCAAAAGGGCTTCAGAAGTTACCTGCTGTCCCTAATGGTCTGTCTCCACTGTACTCATCATCATGCAAGACTCCAGTCTTGGATCCAGCTGATAGGTGCCTTTCCTATAGAGGTTCTCGTGAGCTTTTCCCCACATAAAACCCTTTAGTGTGTCATACTGCAGACATGCAAGTCAAAAAGCAAAGCCATACCTGTGAGGATGTTCTTGAAGGCTTCTTCGACATTTGTGGAATCCAGGGCAGAAGTTTCGATAAAGGATAAGTTATTTTTTTCTGTAAAAAGGAACAGATCATTCAGTTAAAGACTTTAGCAGCACTTTTGAATTCTAGACCTTAGATTTCTTGGGTTAGATGGCCTTGGCCCCCCGTCTTGTTTTCTGTGCGACAGGAGAAGCTCCACTACTTGCTCAAATGGATCTGGCACCCCATTTTATTTAGTTATAGTCGTATTAACAGTAGCAATCCCCAGAGTCTGAGCACATCTCCCTCCTTTCAGTCCCTCTTCTGCCAAGCAACAGGGTCCCTGCCCTGCACATTATTATTCCTCTACAGTTGCCAACAGCAGTTTGAAACTACCAGTGTGATGCAGCTCCCAGCAACACAGAAGTACCTCTGAGCAATAGCACAGGCACAGTCATGTAGATGGGTAACTGCAAGATTCATCCTCACTCCACTCCCAGAGAGACTGACTTGGAAAAAGCAGGACTTCTGTTATCCCACATCCAATAATTCCCTGGAGACAGCACACTAGAAAGGGTAGGAAACAATAAAACAGGAGTGCCCAGAGGCGGATCCAAGTGCCCCCCCCCACTCCCCTAAGGCTCTGGGAGGGAGTTTGGGTGCGGGCTCTGGGCTAGGATAAGAGGTTGGAGTGCAGGAGGGGGTTTGGAGTATTGGGTGCAGGGGGGGTTGGTTGCAGGTGGTGTGCTAGCTCTAGGCTGAGACGGGGAGGGGGTTTGGGGTGCGGGGCTGGGGATAAGGAGTTTGGGGTGCAGCAGGCAGGCTTCCCCAGGGTTGGTGGGGGCCCAGAGAGGGGACGGACGGACGGACGGACACACACACACACACACCCTCTCCCCACCGGCAGCAGCGAGCTCTGGGGAAGGGGGGGCCCCTCCCTGGCATGACACTCACCCAAGCCCCCCCAGGCTGCTGCTCAGGAAGCCCAGCCAGGATAAGCCCATCCCCCGATACCCCCAGAGTTGCCTGCAAGAGGCATGTGCCATGCGCCTCCTCCCTCCACAGGCGCAGCAGCCGCCTCAGCCTGCCCCCGGCACCGCTCCCTTGTAGCCGGCAGCGGCAGGCGAGGGAGCGCAGCATGGAGCAGCAGGGCAGCTGCCCAGGCAGGCAGGGATGCTTGGGGAAAAGCACACAGGGGCGGCAGGTGGGGCGGGGGAGAGACCCAGCCCCTAACATTGGTGGAGCTGGGCCCCTCCGGGCCCTGAATTTGCTGGAGCCTGGGGACCACGGGCCCATACAACTCGCTACCCTTGGGAGTGCCTTCCCTCCCCAGAGATCATGTACCACATCAACGTTTAAATGCTGCACATATGACGTTACCGTACTGCCTGGCAAAATGGGAGACCTTAAATTGGAAGTTTGCATTGCAGACCCTGCCCCCATCATTAACTGTGATGGAACAGCTGAAGTAGGAGCTGCAGCCTCTCATTCCATATTGCACTGAGTTTCAGTAGCACACGCAGGGGAAAGATCCATTTAGTCTCTTGAGATCTGTGACTTGTTCAGTTACATTGTGTTAGCCAACACCAAGGCAGGGAGGGTTTTAAACCATTTCCACTGCCAGAAGTAAAGCTCTGTTCAACCCAAACCTTTCACTCTTTAGTGAATGTAATACTCAGAGAAAGTTTAGTTTTTTGGTGTTTTATGTTCTTCTTTATTCATCCCTCAAGATACTTTGAGATTGGTTTTTACATCAGCAACATTTTTCATCCAGATCTTTGTTCCTCTTCCCAGCCTGACAAGCAAATAGGAAGAGTCTGTGCTTCAGATATCAGGCAGCCCTGGAACAGGATCATCACTGGTTTGCAAGACATCTTCCTAGCTCTGGGTCTCAAAAGAGACCAACCAAACACTGCTGTTCCACCTTTAAGTGCACTTTTTCCATTGCCAGGTTGTTTTTTTTTTTTTAAATACAATCACCCCTCAAGTTAGAACTTCCAAATGGAAGGCTGCCCCTTGTCCGAGATGGAGTACTTGAGTCTGCCACACACCATATGCTGAAGGTAAAACACCAGCTTAACAGATAAAACATGCAGTTCACAAACCTGCAAAAGCCCGGGCCTCGTCGGTGGGCACAGCTCTCAGATGGCGCAGGTCACTCTTGTTTCCCACCAGCATGATGACAATATTGTTGTCTGCATGATCCCGGAGCTCCTTTAACCAACGCTCAACATTCTCGTAGGTGAGATGTTTGGCAATGTCATAGACAAGGAGGGCCCCAACGGCACCACGGTAATAGCTGAAACCATAAAGATTACACTGCATTAGAAGGAATTCAGCTCAGGGATCTACACCAACGTTTTACAGTTAGTTTTCCCATTTCAATGTTTATTTTCAAAAAAGGGCACTAAGGGTTGTTTTTTTTTCTTTAAAAAGAGAAAAGCAAGTTTAAACTTTAAAAATGGGATTTTCAGAAAACTGAAATGTATTTAACAAAACACTGACAAATCTGGAGGCTATTTTAAGCAGGACATATTAGCAGCATAAAGAGAAACTCACTATCGTTTCAAAGAATAAGAAAAACAGGAGACTTCTGTTCAAAAGTTTTGCTGAGTTTATGTAATAGTTACATTTCATAGTGCAAAGATCTATGAGAAGAAGTTACTAGGAAAAAAAAAAAAGACCAATATGGACATTTGACTAAGCCCTCCCCATCTTTTAAATTAAAAAAAAAAAAAAAGATTCTCTGGGGTATTTGGACCCTTTTCCCCTTGGCCCATTATCCCAGAACATGAGCTGCCCTTTCAACAAGTTTGTCACAGCAGCCAATTTCAACTCAATTCCTTTAACATTTAACTTTTACATGGCAAGTGACTTGAGTGGCTAAAAGGGAACAAACAAACCACACACACACACACACACACACCCCCACCCACCCACCACCTGGCAGTTGGGGTGGGGTAGTTTAAAATAGTCACTCTCTCCTTTAATCAGGGGCTCCTTGCTCCTGCAACTTCCTCTCTTCACATCTGTCCCCAAAGAATGCCATAACCGCAAAAGTCAACATTTCAGCCCCACACCCATCCAATTTAACACAATGGACATGGACGCTTTTTGTCCACAATTCAGTGACAAAGTCCATTGATGACATCAGAAAGGTCCAATCAGCTCATCAGAATGTGGCTTCAGATAACCCATCTCCCAACCACATTAGTTGTCTTCCTCTAAAAGAGGAAAGTCCTGTGTTTTGGGATGCCAGCATTCTGCCTGTATGCGACAGACAAACTGAGATTGGGATCTGAACAGTCTACTTTTTAAACACAATATTTTCTTTCCCCAATTAGATTCAAGTTTAAGTCTTTAGGTTGAGTTTACTTGTTTCTCTCGTGCTCCAATTAAAAAAAAAAAAAAAAAAAAAAAAAGAGTAATATATGCCTACACTCCACCAAGGCACAGCATTCTCTGCAGTAGTCAGGATCTAATTTCTATAGCGAGCCCTACAGATTGCATTAGTTTGGGGCATGTGAGGAACCACCACTATAAGAAAAAAGTCCAAGCAGATTGCACAATTTTTACTTATTCTCTTTTTAAACTACAAAAAAATGCTGCCTGTCTTTTGGGGGAGGGAATGGTAGGTAAGCTCAATGGGGAAGGGACCATCTTCTGTGGTGTGTGTGCGCACGCTCAGTGCTTAGCACAATAGGGCCTAATGCCTGATTAGGTCTCTAGGAACTATTGCAATACAAATCTGTAAATTAATATGAATGGATAAACCATGCACTTATCTCAGCAGTGTGCAACCCTCAGCAATGCCAGCAGATAATATCAAGACAGCCTTCACTTTTGAGAAGACCTCTTATTTGAAAGGATCTCAGAACTAGGTGGCACCTCTGAAAACCAAATCCCAGATGTTTCAAATTGGAAACCAAGTCAATGGGCACTTCTAAATTTTTTTGGGCCTGCATGCCTGGACTAAAGGATCAAATAATGCCCATTTATTAAGAGAGACTACTCTTAATGTGACTGAAACACCTAATGAAGGTAGTACATTTTAGGCAGCGAGCGAATCAGACAGAACTTTCTGGGTTACCTAATGGCATTAGCAGGGCCGGCTTTAGGCAGATTCAGGCGATTCCCCTGAATCGGACCCTGTGCCCTTGCCGCCGCCAGTACGCCCTACAGGGGTGGCCGGCTTCCCCAGGGGGCAATTTAAAGGGCCTGGGGCTCCCAGTAGGGGCTGGAGCCCCAGGCCCTTTAAATTGCTACCAGAGCCCCACTTCTGGAGCCCTGGGGTAGGGCTGAGGGGCTCTGGGGGCTATTTAAAAAGTTCACGGGCTCCCCTTGCTTCTACCGCCCCGGCCCTTTAAATAGCTGCTGGAGCCCCTCCGCTTCCCCAGGGCTTCCTTGGCTATTTAAAGGGCCGGGGCGGTAGAAGCAGGGGAGCCCCGGGCCTTTTAAATATATCCCAGAGCCCTGGGATAACGGGGGGCTCCGATGGCTATTTAAAGAACCGGGACTCCAGCTGCCTCTGCTGCCCTGGTCCTTTAAATAGCCACGGGAGCCCTGCTGCTTCCCCAGGGCTCTGGCAGCTATTTAAAGGGCCAGGGCACTAGAAGCAGGGGAGCCCCTGCCCTGCCCGCAGCCAGCCCCTGCTGTACCCCCTGCCCTGCCCGCAGCCAGCCCTGCACCCCGCACCCCCTGCCCTGCCCGCAGCCAGCCCTGCACCCCCTGTCCGCAGCCAGCCCCTGCCTGCATCAGCCCCACACCCCCTGCCCACAGCCAGCCCCTGCTGCACCCCCTGCCTGCACCAGCCCCACACCCCCTGCCCTGCCCGCACCAGCCCGTCTCCAGCCAGCCCCACCCCCCCGCCCTGCCCGCAGCCAGCCCCGCACTCCTTGCCCTGCCTCCAGCCAGATCCTACCTCCAGTCAGCCCCTGCCCTGCCTCCAGCCAGCAATGTACATAATATATAATTTTGTTATTATTTCTATAGTTATGGAAAGTAAATAAAAAACCTTTCATTTCTTCCATGTATTAAAGTCATCCCTGCCAGGGCCCCCGCCGAAAACATTCGAATTGGGCCCCGCACTTCCTAAAGCCAGCCCTGGGCATTAGGGATGTAAATAACATGTAAAAACGGTAACTGTGTAACTGATTAAAATTTTATCGGTTACAAAATTAAATGTTTACCTGGGGAACTAGGGCCGAGGGGGTGCTGCAGCACCCCCACATTTACAGGGGGCTCCCTGCTGCCACACTCAGGCCCAGGGCTCCCCAGAAACGCGTGGCTGGCAGCCGAGAGGGACCCCGGACAGAGTTTAATTATTGACAGAAACCAATAAGCATCAACCTTATCGGTTAACTGGTTAAACTCTTACATCCCTAAATGGCATAGTCTACTTTAAATACAGTATCATTCCAACTGAGCAATACTTTCCACCATATTCATCTAGACTCCTCCCCATCCCACCCCCAAGTCTTAATATAGTCATTCTTTTTATAGTGTGTTTGTACTCTGAAAAGTGACTAAAAATAGCATTGTAGTGGTTCTCTACTGCAATGGTTCTCAGCCAGGCATATGCGGGGTATGCAGAGGTCTTCCAGGGGGTACATCAACTCATCTAGATATTTGCATGGTTTTACAACAGGCTACATAAAAAGCATTAGCGAAGTCAGTACAAACTAACATTTCATACACAAACAAAATGAGAAAGTAAGCAATTTTTCAATGGGTATGTTGTGACTTTTGTATTTTTAGGTCTGATTTTGTAAGCAAGTAGTTTTTAAAGTGAGGTGAAACTTAGGAGTCTGATTTGTCTTGAGTACCCCGAAAGGGGTACAGTAGTCTGGAAAGGTTGAGAACCACTGCTTTATTGAGCCTCACCGATTGCATATTTATTTAGTCTGCAGATTAACCATGGGAGAAGAAAGTAAAACTGGTTTCTTTCTTTCTCATGCATCTCCAGCCACAGTAGAAGTGGAGCAGAAGAGAGCTGGTGCTGGGTAATACTCACGCTGACGTTATGGCACGATATCGTTCCTGCCCTGCAGTGTCCCAGATCTGGGCTTTTATCGTCTTCCCATCCACTTGGATGCTCCTGGTGGCAAATTCCACCCCGATGGTGCTCTTACTCTCAAGGTTGAACTCATTGCGAGTGAAGCGTGACAGAAGATTACTCTTCCCTACTCCAGAGTCCCCAATCAACACAACTGGAAGATATCAAAATTAATCCTTTATCTTGATATTTGTGGAAGGAATTAATGATAATATTTTATGACTTGGGAAACTTCAACGCATTGCATGTGAAACGTGACCGAAGATTACTCATCCTTACTCCAGAGTCCCAGTCAACACAATTTTATCAGCCACTCACTGCCTGCCCAGATGCGGAGTACAAAACCCCTAAAAACAAACAATTATTTGCAATCCCTTCAGTACAGGTTTCATTCCAAGACGTTTCTGATCCTTAGGCATACGTGAGAGCTTCACATAAAGTTAGGCAGAAAGAAAGATAGTCAGACACTTACCACTATGAGCAAGAGCTGAAAGAAAGAAACTCATGTTTCAAAGTGTAAAATTGTAATTCATCCAGCAACCAGTTTCTGGTAGGTTACATCATTGTTGGTAAATGACCATTAGAAAGTCTCCACCTGAACATGGCAAGGTTCCAACTAAACTTTGTAGAGAAATGGTATAAACCAGCAGTTCTTAACCTGCGGTCCAATCAGCACACAGCTGCAGTCCATGTGACATCCTCAGGGCCATACAGGTCGTATTGGCTATGGCCCACACTGGTATAAACAGCACTGAAGAGATCTTTACTACAAGCAGATCTATCAATTTTACAAAAATACTTGCAATTAGATGAAAATTAAATGAATGCCAGCTCCCAATGCCATTTCCTAAATCTGGGACCAGCTACACTTAACATTACATGCATTCAGTTATAAACCCAGTCCTGGCTTGCACCTGTGCTCACATTCTAAGGAGATAAACAGGTTGCTCCTTTATTCTTTGGTCAGTTGCTGACCTCCCGATACAATCCCCTCTCCCCCAAATCAACAACTTATTTTCTCAGCCAAATTTGTCACACAAGTTTCTTTAACAGAACATTACAGGGACTTAGACATTTTAGGCAATTGCCTACAATCTCTTTGTGAGATCTTACCATACTAAGTTTATGTATCATTATGGGACAGGGATTATATACAATTCCATGGGGGAGGGTAACCACATCCCTTTAGGAACTACAAACAGCAAGGGTAATTAGGCAAATTCCCTCACGTAACACCTCCAGAGTGAGGTGCCACCCCCTGGGGAGGCTCCCTTTTATTAGTTCAAAATGGACTTTCCAGAGGCCAACAGACAAAGAAAGGACTAGAGAGCCTGAGTTTAAACTGAGTCAGTCTTTGTTCTGATCTAGCAAAATGGACAGGATCAGCTTTGTCCAAGGGGAGGGCCCCAATCCTTAGGGAATGGTTGAAAGGACTGACACCAACTGGAGCTCTTGGGGAGATGATTTCTGTTAAGCTTATGGGTATCCATGCAAGCTTGTTTTGTTTTTTGAATGTTCTAATGCTTGTACCTTAAGAATAAATGTACTTGCTTAGAAAGAGCTGTGTGGTAACTTAACTGCGGCAATTACACTGTTTATAGCCTGAGGAGGTAGCAAAGTGCAGAAACAGGCCTGTTCGGCAGTCTGCCTTCCTGGAGCAACTCTCAGGGCAGGCAAGGAACTATGAAGCCCAGAAAAACCCTGGTTAGGAGGGACAAAGACAAAGGTCTCCATCCAAGAGAGGTGATGGCTGAGGAGCCTAAAGTTGATGCTCTTGTGGGACCATGAGGGGAAATTATAGGTACAAGGACTATTTTTTTTTTTAAATCCCTACATTAGGAGGTGCACGAGTTAGCAAGCAATAAATAAATGGAAATGGTCAAATTAACAAAAGCCACCCTCACTAATCACAGCGAAGAATATGAGCATCATGCACCCCTTTTCTAAGAGGGATTAGGGAAGTTGACGGGTCAAAGAGGCACAGACAGACTGCACGTGGGACATCCCGTTATTGCAAGGGTGAATTATAGTGGGTGGGTCGTAGGTCACCTCACAGACTTCCTCTTCACTAAATGTGGTACTTCTGCCTGCTAGACAGGAGCATACACCATATCCATACAATATAATTGCTTAATATACATTTAAAATTCTTAATTTTTAATATGGTTAAAAATGGGAGTTTTTATTATTAGATGATTAATTTCTCTACTCATGATCTGTGTTAAGCTGCATTTGGATGGTAATTTAAATTCAATTAAAAATGCACAAGACATTTAAAAAACTTTTCATTAGTTAAGTAAATATTTCTGGATACATAAGAAGTTTGAGAACATATGTACTTTAATAAATTAAAGGATGTATTATCTGTAGTCAGTGAATTGAACTGATTGTTTCTGGTCCCCATACCCTTGAAGATTTTAGGGCTAAAATTTAATTTCATAGTCACAGACCTCTTTAATTCAGGTTTCAGAGTAGCAGCCATGTTAGTCTATATCCACAAAAAGACCAGGAGTCCCTGAAGTACTCCTGTTCTCTTTAATTCAGAGACTGGAGGCGGAAAATAAGCCTTCCTGCTTTTACAGCTTTGAATGAACTGAAATAAAGAAAATATTCTTCTGCATATTCCAGGTGCTTAACTGACTTCCACCAGTTCAGTGATTTGACTTTCTTTAAAACTTCAGCAGTAAACATGTACTGCTTGAATTATTTTTTATTTAACATAAATATACTATGGGAGTTTAAGACTTAGCACAGGTTGTTATTTCAAGTTTAAAATTAAACAGATTTTTAAAAAGAAAAAAAAATAAATCCAATTTAAACAAATCTAGTTTTTATTTAAATCGTAGATTTTTAAGCAACCCTAGATAACAGACCCCCGGCAAGGAGTGGTGGTTCAGATATTTCTAAGGCCTGATCTACACAACAGAGTTAGTTGACATAAGGCAGCTTATGTTGATCTAGCTCTAACTGTCTATACTACAATGCTGCTCCTGCCAATGCAAGTCGCCCACTACATCGACTTATCATAGAATCATATTTCACCCGCATCATTGCAATCCTTGTCTACAGCAGCAGCAAAGGATCCTTGAGACTCTGTGACATGAGGGCATCAGTCCTCTGTGACAAACATTCCAAACTTTTTGAAGAACCAGAAGACCCCAGTGACAGATAGTTTTGTTTTGGATGTTAAATTCAGTCACAGTGGCCGATATATGCTAGTAAGGGATTACCTCACTGTCAAAGGTTGGATCTGAACATGGAAATGAAGTCTATAGAAACATATCAGGTCCATGATTACCTTAGGAGCAAGCTGTGTTCCCTTTACGAAAGTGACTGCATCTCTGACTTAACTCCACACCCATGAGAGGCAGAGCACTTAGGTTGATGTAGTTACATTGCCCATTGGCTAACATCTCCTGACAGCCCAGAGTTCTGCTGCCACCTCCTGATGAGGGACTAGGGAGGAAGTGGGGGGGGGGGGGGAGAAGAGAAGGAGAGCCCAAGTGATGGCCAGACTTGGGCTCTCCTTCCCCCAATCCCTCACACTGGGAGGCCGCCAGGCTTGGGCTCTTCCCCCACCGGACTGTCAGCCCCAGCGTCAGGGCTCCAGGCTGTCATTGCTCCACACTGTCAGTTTCCTCAGTAGAAGCACTCCTGAGGAGGACGCACACCGCCAACAGAAGGAGCTAGTGTGGAGCTGTATGTTGACTTAACTTAGGATGATTTAAATTTTGCAGTGTAGACAAAGCCTAAGATGGGAAGGACAGGAGGATGAATGCTTTTTCACTCACCTGGACAAAAAACTACTGGTCTTTGCTTCTTACACCAAGAAAGGATCAAGCTAGCAAGAAATGCCCTCTCCATCCTCTAGAGAAGGCCTGTCCCACCAGTACTCTGGTAAAGAAGTTGGAAGAGAAAAGGGTTTGTTGATCCTAAGAACCTCATACAAATATTGTTGACAACCCTGCTACGCACCACAGAAGCCAAAAATTGAAAAAGGTATTCCAAGATGATAAATGTGTATTTAAGGTTATAATACTATAGATATTTGTCATTTGAGAACTAGAATGTGATCATATAATTATGATAGTCTTTACACATGCACAAAGGGGCAGAGTTAAGGCTGTGTACAATCTTAGCTTTGACATTTCCTAATTCAAGTGCTCAACTGTGATACTAACATTCTAGTAGTGTATGTGTGGAATTAGTTACATTTGTGACTAATTCTTCACGGTAAGTTATTAGGGGCAATACAAGAGTAACTGGGTGAAATTATATGATCTATGTTATATGTGAGGTCAGACTATGAAATGATCTAATGGCCTCCTCTTGCCTTAAAATTTTAACTAATTAGTGACTGAAAAAACCCTATTTTGAAGCTACCCCTTCCCTAGCTCCTATCCCACAAAAAACACTGCCAAAACTCAGCACTAATCCACCTGACGTTTGCCAAATACTCCTCTGCCAACTGAGATGTTGGAAATTTGAAGGAGAAAGGAGGGAAACAAGACTATACATACACATTTTTAGAATGCCACTTAAAAGTGGTTTTTGCCTAAAAATTCCAAGTTTTATTTAGTTGACATGAACAAGAACTGATGTACTATTTTTTCGAAAGCCTGGATGAGGGAAAAAAGACTATATTAATTAAAGAAAGTTGCACTAATCAGTTTCAAACAATTTAAGTGACGGAGTATATGAAATATCCCCAATAGTTGGGATCCAGAATAAGAACCAAGGGGTGAGGGAAGTCTTGATAAAGTTACAAAAGCTTTTAAAATACATTCAGTTCTGATTATTTTTATTTACTAAACCAGAGTAGTCAGACACTGAGGGCTTGGCTACACTTGTGAGTTAGAGCACAATAAAGGAGCCCCAGGCGCACTAGCTCACTCCCCTGCCACACTGGCAAGGCACGTGGAGCGCTCTGACTTCGCGGCTAGAGCGCTCCTGGTTCTCCATCTCGGCAAGTGGAATAACGTTTGATGTGCCCCCGCTGGAGTGCCATGGCGCCAGCATGGATGATCTGTCCTGTTAATGCGCTCGGATCGGCCTCCAGAAGTGTCCCACAATGCCTGTTCTAGCCACTCTGGTTATTACTTTGAATTCTACTGCCCTGCCCTCAGGTGACCAACCATCAGACCCGCCCTTTAAATTCTCTGGGAATTTTGAAAATCCCCTTCCTGTTTGCTCAGCCCGGCGTGGCGTGGAGTGCTCTCAGCAAATCTTTCCAGGTGACCATGCCTCCACACGCCAGGCGATCCCCAGTATGGAGCAATGGCAAGGTGCTGGACCTCAGTGTTTGTGGGGAGGAAGCTGTCCAGTCCCAGTTCTGCTCCAGCCATAGGAATTACAACACCTTCAGGCAGATATCAAGGGATATGATGGAAAAGGGCCATGACCAGGACGCACTGCAGTGCAGGATTAAAGTGAGCTGCGGAATGCCTACCGCAAAGCCTGAGAGGCAAACAACCACTCCGGTGCTGCCCCCGTGACCTGCCATTTCTACAAAGAGCTGAATGCGATACTTGGGGTAACCCCACCTCCACTCTGAGTACCACCATGGACACTTCAGAGCCCAGTTCAACAAGGGAGGAGGAGGAGCAGCAGCAGCAGCAAAGCAGGAGCGAGTGTGCTGAGGCAGAGGAAGGCACCCCAGAATCCCTAGATGTCTGCAGCCAGGAGCTGTTCTCAAGCCAGGAGGAAGGTAGCCAGTCGCGGCGGCTGGTGCTTGGGGGAAGGACAAACACCAGAGGAGGTTCCCGGTAAGCGGCTTTTATTTTGGGAAGGAAGTGATTCAGTGGGGGCTCTTGGGGCAAGGAGGATTAGGGCTGCATGCATGTCTAGATAGGGCGTTGATGTGCTCTCACATCGTGGTAATTGGCCTCAGTCATCTCTTCAAAGGTCTCATCCAGAACTTGGGCAATGCGCTTGTGCAGGTTTCTCAGGAGAGCCACTGTGGTCCTTGTCCCAGTAAGGCTAATTTGTCCGCACCACTGTGCCATGAGGGATGGGGGAACCATTGCTGCACACAGGCAAGCTGCATATGGGCCAGGACAGAAGTAGAAGACCCTCCCTTCCTTCCCAGGTCACCCTCAGCAGCGAGATATCTTCCAGGATGAACTCCTGAGGAAAATGTGGGGACAGTGTTCAGGATAGGGGCCCCCTGCTGCTGTTGGCTCTCCCATGGCACAGAAACCCAGAGGACAGTATGGCCATGAAACAATCAGTCACACTTGACCCTGTGCTTACTCACTATTTTGGGGCTCCCGTGGGCTTATGTGCACTCGCTTTGGGATGGGCAAATTATGCTATTGTGTAAACTGTGCTTGCCCTTAAGTATAGGGGAATCATTGCTCTGTCTGGTGTGAACAATGCTGCCTCTTAAGTGTTGCATTTTGCCTTTACAGATGCAACCTTGAGATCTCAGCCGTCAGTGTTATCACCTGCCAAAAGGCTCCAAAGAATCAGAAAGAGGCCCCATAGAAGCAAGGAAGACATGTTGCATGAAGTAATGCAACATTCAAGTAATGCAAATCAAAAAGTGTAGGAGTGGCGGGAGAGTGAAAGGAGAATCCACCAGCAGAATGAGGAGGGCCTGCACAAAAGCGCGGTGCTCCAGCAGAAAAGCACGGATCGGCTGATAAGCATAATGGAGCACCAAGCAGACTATCCAGGCACTCATAGCCATGCACTACCAGGTCCCCCTCTCCCCCCCTGCAGCCCTTGTCCCAAAACTCTTTCCCGTGTGCCCCCATGTCACTCCAACCCACTTTCCCCAACATCTGGGTTCTTGTCACCACCAGCTGCCTCCAACACCTGTAGCTTCACCACCCAGCCCTGCAAACTACGACCCTTACCCACTGCACTCAACCCCCATCACCACGCAGTATAGCCATCCTGAAGTGCAGCACTCATTGCACACCACTCCAGACAGGACACACACAAATCTGTGATTGTACCGTTCCCTACCCCACCCCCTTGCCCTGTTTCCCAAGCAGTTGTGTTTCTTTTCAATAAATGGGATTTTTTGGCTTTGAAAACCTTCTTTATTATTGCATAAAGTAAAAGATACCTTAGAGGACAGTCTCCTAACTCAAGAAGTGTTGCAACCAATCAGAAGAATGTGAATGATAACTGGGAATCATTTAAGAGCACCTTACTAGATGCCCAAAAAGCCACAATTGAGGAAGGAGGCTTTGCTGGTTAAAGGGGAAGCGAAGGCAGCTATTTAAAAAAAAAAGGGGAGGTTGATAGTAATGAATATAAATCAGTAGTTATTCATTTGAATCCCTTAGGAATTGTAGAAAAGGAGCACAAGGGGAAATCTTTGGCCAGCAGAGTTAAGGACAATAAGGAGAAGTTTTTTAAAATATTCTAGGAACAAAAAGATACCAGTGTGAGGATCTGGTCCATTACTATTTGTAGACTCATCAGAAATAATGCAGAAAAGGCAGAAATTTTCAATATTTCAGTTCTATATTTGGGGAAATACAGATTATACAGACTCATCACATGGTGATTAACAATTTTCATTCCACTGGAGAGTGTTAAACAGCAGCTACTAAAGGTCAGCTTATCAGCAGGTCAAAATAGTCAGCTCTTTTAAAACTCTTGGATGCAAGTTGAGGAGCTTGCTGGACCATTAATGCCGATATTCTGGGGAAGTTCCAGAAGATGGAAGAAAATTAATGTTATGTGAATTTTTTTACAAAAGGTAAACAGGATGACCAGGGTAATTATAGGCTGGTCAGCTGACCAATCCCAGGCAATATAATGGAGCAGCTGACATGGGAATTGATTAATAAGTATTAAAGGAGATAACTGATTAATGCAAATCAACAGGGATTTATGGAAAATAATCCTGTCAAACTAACTTGCTATATTAAGTGAGATTACAAGTTTGGGTGATCTAAGTATATTATGCAAAAAGAAGAACAGGAGTACTTGTGGCACCTTAGAGACTAACAAATTTATTAGAGCATAAGCTTTCGTGGACTACAGCCCACTTCGCATCCGAAGAAGTGGGCTGTAGTCCATGAAAGCTTATGCTCTAATAAATTTGTTAGTCTCTAAGGTGCCACAAGTACTCCTGTTCTTCTTTTTGCAGATACAGACTAACACGGCTGCTACTCTGAAACCTTTTGTAATACTTTTTTTTCATTTGAACCAAGTTCAAACTTCTTGTCCTCATCCCTGCTCATCCCTAATTGGCCTAATTGTCTCTTATCATGTCTCCTTACTGCCTCCTCTTCATCAGTGATACCAGCCTTGTTTGTCAGTTTCTCATAGATTTACATGCATTCTCCCAAGCTCCCC
>NC_048319.1:14050034-14146619 GCF_013100865.1 Trachemys scripta elegans | reverse complement strand
TGGTGGCACCTTAAAGACTAACAGATTTATTTGGGCATAAGCTTTCGTGAGTAAAAACCTCACTTCTTCGGATGCAGAAGTTGCATCCGAAGAAGTGAGGTTTTTACTCACGAAAGCTTATGCCCAAATAAATCTGTTAGTCTTTAAGGTGCCACCAAACTCCTTGTTGTTTTTGTAGATACAGACTAACACGGCTACCCCCTGATACTTGACATCCCAGGAAAGACAAGCACCAGTGTGAACAGCGTGTTGTTGGCAGGTGCGCTCGTTGGGGGTGGAAGCTTTTGGTCTTCAGGAGAGCCAACAAACAGAGGCTACACTGCCCGACTTTTAGTGGCACAGATGTCGCTGAAAGCGGTGTAGTGTAGACATAGCCTTAGGTAGCCAAGCATTAAACGCACATTTTAAAGTGCTTAAAAACAGAGACACAGCCAGAGTCCAAGAACAGAAAAAATTGTGTTCACCCCTTTTTCTCTACTTCCAAGCGCTTAGCTAGGAACATATTCTGCACTAAATTAAAAATACTGGGTTTCCAAGGTGCTTGAAAAGACATACGGGAGCGACACAGGTGCTCTGTGCATCAAGCCAGAGCCGCCACCAGCCCCCCGACTTTGGCGGAACAAAGAGGACACGCTCGGGCCACCCCCCGTCATCCCCTCCCGCAGAGGGAAGGGGGAGAGCGGCCGGAGGGCAGGCGGGATGTACCGGCGACCTACGCTCAGCGCTGCCTGCGGCAGATCCCACATACCGCCCCGCACGCGCCGCAGGCTGCCCCGCCTGGTGGGCGCCGTCCCTTGGCCCGCGAGACGCGGCCCCTCGAGCGCCGCAGGCCCCGCCCCCCTCCGAACATGCCCAGCGGCCCCGACCCGCTCCGCCCGCTGCCTGGCGGCCATCGCGGCCCACGGGCCAAGGCAGCGCCGCGAGACGGGGGGCGGACGAGGGGCCGCTCCCGTGGCCTGGGGCCCGCGCGGGGCGGGGGGGGGGGAGGCCGGCGCGGGACAGCGCGCCCCGCCCGCGGTACCTTTGAAGAGATAGTCGTACTCGTCGTCCCGGGTGCCCATGGCGATGGCGGCGGGGCCGATCCTCTGGCTGCCAGGCACCGACGCGGTGCGGTGGGGGTGGGAAGAACCGCTCCCGCGGCCGCCTATCAGCGGCCGCCAGGAACGCCGGAGGGCGGGCACATCGCGACCTCCGCAGACAGCACCCAATGGGAGAATGCGTCAAGATGGCTGACAGGCGGCCGAACCAATCAGTTGAGGACAGTGTGGGCGGGGCGGGGCCTAGCTGAGCAGGGCAGGAGCGCTGTGAGGGGCGGGGGCCCTGCTGCAGCCCCCCCACCCCGAGCAGGCCGCTGCCCCAGCGCCTGCCGCGACCCGTGACACGGCCTGTGGCCACTGCCCCGAACGATGAATTTGTAATTGCATTACGTCATGTGATGACCCCGCCCCGGCAGGAGCGCTCTGCCCAGCCCGCCCCGAGGGCACCCGGCCGGCTTCAGGGCTGCCTGGTCCCTACCCTGGGCAGTCCTGAGAAGAGACGTGGCCCCAACCTGCGCCCTGGCCAGGCCCCAGAGGGCACCCAGCTGGTATCAATTCTGCCCAAGCCCCACCCTGGGCAGGCCCTGTTGGCTCCCAGTTCCAAGGATAGAGCACCCACAGGGAAAAAATAGCGGGTGCTCAGCACCACCAGCAGCCACTGATCAGCTCCTCCTCCCCCCCGCCGTGCCTCCCACACACAGCAGTGTGCAGGAGGTGCTGGGGGGGGGGGGGGGGCACAGAGCAGGGCGGGGGGGGCGGGGAGGGGGGGGGGGGAAGAGGGGGGGGGAGCTTGGGGGCAGGGGGGAGTGGGGCCTGGGGCGGAGCGGGGGCCGAGCATCTCCCGGCAACTTAGAAAGATGGCGCCTCAGGCATGAGCATGGGTTCACTGACTCATGGGGCTCCCTTTTCAGGTTCAGTGACTAAGCCCAATAAAATAACTTCAGAGTTCCCTTATGGCTCAGGGAGTTCCAGGGACAGATCCCCTACAAAGAGCTAATCCAAAAGGAGATCTCCTCCCCCAAACCACTCTTCCACCGAGATTTTGTGGCCCAGTGTGGTTCCCACCAAAGCTCCCTTGGCACCAAAGTGGCACACTGAGGAATCATCACAATTGTCACTGATGAAGCTGCCTTCAGTCAGGGGCTCTTTCTTCTTGATGTCACATTTGGCACCACCAAAAGCTTCTGTGGTATTGCAACATCAGGCACAGCAACCCCAGCAGTTTGGGATGACATTGCTACTTGAAGAGACCACAGCACCATGTAGACTGTCTACTCTACAGCACCAGATGGCATCAGAGAGATTTACAGCACTGGCAGATATGCTTATATTGCAGGAGCCTGAATCACCTCTATTGTCTACATCAGTTTCCCTGCTGGTGCCAAAACATTCAGCAACAGTGGCACTGACTACCTCAGTGATTCTACTTACCACTCCAAGATTGACAACACCACTTATGGAGCTGACATACTCTTCCTCGATGGCCTGAGATGACAGTCACAACTCGGAGAGGTTGCAGCACATGTACTTCTCTAGAGCTTCAGTCTCTTACAGATGGTCTAGAGACTTTTCTGGAGACAGGCACTGGGACACCCATCAATCAGGTCATGGAATGTGGATCCCAATACCATGGCCACTGGTCCATAACTCTCAATGCCAATGTGGCTGTACTGGGGACCTTGGTCTGACCCTGTGTACCTAGGACACTTCCATCCACAGTCTTGGCCATCCTGGCTGCTCTGGAACTTTCACCAGATCAGCCTTCGCTTGTTCCTGAGGAGGTACCAGAAGAGGTTGCACCCACTGCTGCTGCTATTATCCTCATTCTCTCCTGACAAGGCCATTGTCCTTCCAGCACTCCCCAACTTCAAGGGGATGACTTCAAGGGGTTCAGGACCTACTTAGGAGAATCACAACAGCATTACAGATCCCCATAGAAGAGATCCAGGAGGCCAATCCACAAATTAATGGACATTCTACATGGACCCAGCAAACACTACCCACAGCAGCACTAACTTCCTGCAAGGTGGACAAAAAGTACCAAGTCCTCCCTAATGGAGCTGAATTCTTCTATATGCACCTTGTGCCATCTTTACTGGTCATGACTTCTGCACACGAGAAGTCACAGCAAAACCAAGCCACACCAAAAGACCAAGTACCAATATGAATTGATTTATTTGACCATAAGTCGTATTCCTCAGCAAGACTATAATTTTGGGTGCAAACTATCATGCTCTAATGGCCAGATATGACTTCCAAGTCTTCAAAAAGTTGGCAGCCTTTACAGACAGCCACCCAGAGACCAGAGAAGAGCTCTTCTCTTTAATCAACAAAGGCCAATTCATGGCAAAGTCCAGTCTCCAGACTTCGCTGGATGCTGCAGACAGTGCCTCCTGATCAGTGGTCATAGTGATGGTCATGAGGACAACTCATGGTTGAAAGGCTCTGGCTTCCCTTGGGAAATACAATCCACCATTGAGGACATACCATTCAAAGGTTCAGAGTTCTTTAGTGCAAGAAGAGATGAGGCTCTTCACACCTTGAAGAACAGCAACTCTGTGATCTCTGTCTACACTCTGGCCCCTAAAATGGAGCATTTTAGATAGCAGTCTCATGCTCCGCCACCCTTCTTCCATTAGAGGTCCACGGAGCCTCTAAAAAGGACATATTCATTGATACAAGCAGCCACACTCAGCAACCCACCCGTCACTACCAGCATTACAGAAACATTAATTTTGGTGGGACTGTTGAGAGATATGAGCCCACCTCTTCAGATCTAGAACCGATCCTATCTTTTGGGAATCACCTAACCCTCTTCAGGGACTGGTGGTCCTCTGTCACCACAGACCACACACCAGGGGTTTATGGACAGGAGCTACACCACCTGATTTCTCACTGCGCCTATGTAGGAGCAGGATTTTATAATTGTACTATGAGAATTAATGTATAATTTGATTTTATCCTGTCAGCCACCCTTTTTGAATAGCAAAAAGGAATAACAGACCAGAACAATCCTAATGACTGATTATGGTCACCCTTTTGTTTTAGGATAAGTTATAATGTCTACTATGGTTTCCTATATGTATTACAAATTAGGCACTCTAGTTAACGGTACATTTTTTTGTTTTAAGGTTTAGAAAGTAAGAGACAGGATCTTGTATTGTGTCTATGTTAAGGAGATTAGAGGAACGTTAAAGGCCTGGGTCCCAATGTAAATTGTTTTAATTATAAGATTTAGGATGGCTTAATTTACAATGCCTTTTCTTGCTCAACATAACAGCTGCTGTATACCTTTAACTGTAAAAGACTGTGTGAACAAGGAATGTGTGCATCAGGAAAAGATAAGATGTGAAGGCCATTGTTATAGCCAAATGGTCAAGAAAAAAGGAGTGAAGAGACTTAACGACACCTTCAATGCGCATCCATAATAAAGAAAGGGCAGATTAATGACCCTGAGGTGAAGGCTGGCACCTCTAAGGACAATTGATTAAATCTAAACCAGGACAGGATGACCCTCTTGGAGATGTATTGAAATGTTTACACCAATTAAAAAGTAACCGGTCAGAAACTGACACAGCAAAATCCATAAACTTCAACAGAGAAAAAAAACAATAAGAACAGGGTGCTTTGCCATGGGGTTCAGGTTCGTCTTGACACACTCCAGGAGCATCGGATCGCGACCGACAGAGCCCGGCTCCCCTCTGTGACCAATCTGGCTGGCCACTAGATTAATCCAAACTCTGGACTGGTAACTATAAATATCAACTGGCAGGACTCTGTGGGTGTATGTATGTGTGTGTGCATGTGTATGACTAAAAAGCGTATGCTAAATGCTGTATTCTCAATAAATGCAGCTTTTTTGCCTTCTCCTCTATAAAAAATCCCATGTGCTTCGTATAGCATAACTCCTACCTCCAAAGCCCCTTACCCGTCCTTTTCCAGGGACTCTTCTCACAAGGATCTTTTATAACAGGAGGTCCTCTCACTCCTCTCTTTTGGAGCCATAGAAAAGGTCCCACCTCAATACTGGGGGAAATGGTTCTACAGCAAATCCCAAATAAGAAAGGAGGATGGTACCCCATCTTGGACTTAAGAAAGCTGAATTCATTCATATACAAGTTGAAGTTCAGAACGGTTACCCTCACTGTGACACCACACCCCATATTCTTCATAGTGATATTATTATGATATAATTATGGCATAATTATGATAAATTTTGTACAAGATGGGGCATGTAAGATGTCATCCAAAAAGTTATGATTTGCTGAATATGATTATCTTATTTGTATGCATGTATCATTTTTGTATCTAAAGTTATGAATATTAACTATGTATCTGCATTTAACATGTGCTTACTCTGGGTGACACTCACAACTAACCTTTCAGGTACAACAATGAAGAGGTCAAACAGTGCTGTTGGCCCATCAGCAAAGATAATGGATCCTGGAAGAACTTAAGCTTCCTGTAAATGTTCCAGACAGCCTGTAAGTAATGGCTGCTATGTCTCGGCAAGGTATGCAAGGGCATGTGACCAGGCCACATGACTCTGAACTCTACTTCGGGATATCTGTATTTTTCCACACACTGGTCTGGGAACTGGTTTTGGAACAAAGGGTTCCTGCCATATGTTAAAGCTATATAAGGCGGGGAGTGACATCATCTGTTGTTCTTCATTCCCCACACAAGAAAACTCCTGGAAACACCTGAGGAACAAAGATCGAACTGGGGGAAGTGCCGGACCCAGGCTAAAGGGATTTCTAGCCTGTGTATGAAAACCTGGGGATCCCAAGCTGCAAAGCAAATGCAGCTTGTCTCTTAAGAATCTGCAAGCGTGCTTGTACCATCTCTCAGGGTGAGAAACTGCTAATTCATATTTAAACTATCTAGTATGTTAAGCTTAGTTTGCATTTTTGTTTATTTTCTGGGTAATCTTTGATCTGTTTGCTATCCCTTATAATCACCTGAAATCTATCTTTTGTAGTTAATAAGGTTGTTTTATGTTTTAATTTAAACCCAGTGTGCCTTTAAGTAAAGTGTCTGGGGGAAAATCTCAGTTTGGTTTAACACAGACTTGTTGCATTTCCACTCCACATTGAATGGGAGGCAAACTAGAAAATAAATTCATACTGGTTGGGGTTTGGACCAGGGCTCTGGGGTCTTTGTCTGGGAAGCTGGTGATTATTTTGGCTGTAGCCTCTCTATTGTTGGTTTATGCAGTGGCTGGTCAGAGAGCCTGCATGTAACTGCAGCTGGGTGTGTCCCTACATGTGTGAATGCTGGAGGAAGTGTAGGACCCGGAGCGAGTCTGCAGCTTGTCACAGCAGCACAGTGTGAGAGGGAACCCAGGTTAGTGTGTCAGAGGGCTCAGTGGTACCCCAGTTCCAGGTGGCACCCTGGGGGGAACCCATCACACTCACCTCCATAATTCCTACTCTGCATCCAGGGGGATTGGTTCACATCTCTCGATATTCAGGAGGTGTACTTCCACATAGCAATAATACTATCACACAGGAAGAACATGAGATTCACGATAGGACACATATACTACCAATATCAAGTATTACCCTTTGGTTTATTGAACACACCAAGAGTATTTACCATGGTGCTAGCAGTCATGGCAGCACATTTAAGAAGGAGGAATATTTTGGTGTATCCTTACCTGGATGGTTGGCTGATACAGGAACGATCTCCTCGACACATCTCAGAAGCCAATAGTTACACGCTTAACTTGTTCCAGAACCTGCATCTGAAAGTCAATGTTCAAAAGCCCATCTGAATCCAATCCAGAGAATCAAATTCATCGGAGCAATTTTAGATTCAAATAAGTCCATGGTTTGACTTCCTCATTTTTGTGTAGCTCCCCTTTTTTAAGTTAAATGCCACTGTGGTGGGTTTCTTTGGTATTTTGCCCCCTACAGAGATGTTAAATTTAATTACATTATAGTTGCTATTACTGAGTGGTTAAGCTATATTCACTTCTTGGACCAGATCCTGTGTGCCACTTAGGACTAAATCAAGAATTCCTAGTTCCGGGACTAACTGCTCCAAGAAACAGCCATTAATTGTGTCTAGAAATTTAATCTCTACATCCCATCTTGAGATGACTTGTACCAGGTCAACATGGGGATAGTTGAAATCCCATTATTATTTGGTTTTCTGTTTTTGTAACCTCTTTAATCTCCCTGAGCATTTCACAGTTGCTGGTCATCATCCTGGTCAGGTGATTGGCAGTATATTCCTACTGCTATATTCTTATTATTCAAGTATCCAGACACCACAGTGAGAACTTGCTTCACTCTTTTCAGACATATGGCTTCGTGTACCTTCAAGATGTCTCATGGCAGACTATGACTCTAATGCATGCAAGTCTGGCTAAGATTGGTGTACACCCATCAAATATCATCTTGATATGGCCCTCTGTATGCCTCCACTAGCTTTGTCAACATTGAAATGGTGGAAGGACCCTACAAAGCCTGCAGAGGAGTTCCCTTTACACCTCCCCTCCCATTCAAAATTAAGATGAAAGATGCCTCACTTTTGGGATGGAGAGCACACATAGATGGTCTGCAGGTGCAGGGCCTGTGGATGCCTTGAGAAGCACAAATCCACTTTAGCCTCTTAGACTTCAGAGCAGTCAACAAAACCTGTGGGTCAGACTGTCCATATAATGACAGACAATATAACGACCATATTTTACATCAACAAGTGGGCAGTCAAAATCCTCCCCTTTCTGTCAAGAAGCAGTCAGGCTGTGTATCTGGTGCATCATGCACCAGATCTCACACTCAGCGGTACTCTTACCTGGTCTGCAAAACAGCAGACCATGTGAGCAGACACTTCTCTTCAAACCACAAGTGGGAAATCAAAGACTCCATCCTCCAGAACATCTTTTTGGACTGAGGTTATTCTTGATTGGACCTGTTTGCAACACAAAACAACAAGGTCTTCTGTTCCAGGGGGGCGTGAGCCCAGGTGCCCTGTCTGATGCCTTCCTAATCTTGTAGACAGGGGAGTCTACTGTACATCTATCCACTGGTCCCATTGCTTCCCAGAGAGCTCTGCAAAATCAGACAGGACTCATTCTGATAGCTTCAGTGAGGCTGAAGAAGTTTTGGTTCCAAAACATGTTTTCTCGTGGGAGGGAGGCAACCTAGTGACAGAGGATGTGGAAAAAGCTAATGTACTCAATGCTTTTTTTGCCACTGTCTTCACAAACAAGGTCAGCTCCCAGACTGCTGCACTGGGCAGCACAGTATGGGGAGGAGGTGACCAGCCCTCTGTGGAGAAAGAAGTGGTTTGGGACTATTTAGAAAAACTGGATGAGCACAAGTCCATGGGGCCGGATGCGCTGCATCTGAGGGTGCTAAAGGAGTTGGCGGATGTGATTGCAGAGCCATTGACCATTATCTTTGAAAACTCATGGCGATCGGGGGAGGTTCCGGATGACTGGAAAAAGGCTAATGTAGTCCCCGTCTTTAAAAAAGGGAAGAAGGAGGATCTGGGGAACTACAGGCCAGTCAGCCTCACCTCAGTCCCTGGAAAAATCATGGAGCAGGTCCTCAAGGAACCAATTCTGAAGCATTTAGAGGAGAGGAAAGTGATCAGGAACAGTCAGCATGGATTCACCAAGGGCAAGTCATGCCTGACTAACCTGATTGCCTTCTATGAGGAGATATCTGGATATCTGAGGGGAAAGCAGTGGATGTGTTATTCCTTGACTTTAGCAAAGCTTTTGATACGATCTCCCACAGTATTCTTGCCAGCAAGTTAAAGAAGTATGGGCTAGGGGTTACAGTACATGAGAAGTTGGATATGAGTCAACGGTGTGCCCTTGTTGCCAAGAAGGCTAACGGCATTTTGGGCTGTATAAGTAGGGGCATTGCCAGCAGATCGAGGGACGTGATCATTCCCCTCTATTTGACATTCGTGAGGCCTCATCTGGAGTACTGTGTCCAGTTTTGGGCCCCACACTACAAGTCCAGCAGTGGTCAACAAAAATGATTAGGGGGCTGGAGCACATGACTTATGAGGAGAGGCTGAGAGAACTGGGATTGTTTAGTCTGCAGAAGAGAAGAATGAGGGGGGATTTGATAGCTGCTTTCAACTACCTGAAAGGGGGTTCCAAAGAGGATGGATCTAGACTGTTCTCAGTGGTACCAGATGACAGAACAAGGAGTAATGGTCTCAAGTTGCAGTGGGGGAGGTTTAGGTTGGATATTAGGAAAAACTTTTTCACTAGGAGGGTGGTGAAGCACTGGAATGGGTTACCTAGGGAGGTGGTGGAATCTCCTTCCCTAGAGGTTTTTATGGTCAGGCTTGACACTGGCTGGGATGATTTAGTTGGGAATTGGTCCTGCTTTGAGCAGGGGGTTGGACTAGATGACCTCCTGAGGTCCCTTCCAACCCTGATATTCTATGATTCTATGATTATCTTCTACAGTTTCCTACCCCTCACATTTTCCCGCTCTTCTAACCCCTATTCCCTTGACACTTGTGCCAGTGGCAGCATACAGCAGTCTACAGCATGGTAGTGTGATAGGGTGTTCACCCCACAATAGCCTAGGAAAGGTTAATGAGGCTGAGAAGGAGCCAATTAAATGGATAGGCCACACCTGAGGGGAATTAGGTGGCCTAAATAACCTCAGCTGAGAAGGAACAGGCATTTCTGGTATAAAGCCAGGAAGTTGGCAGCAGAAAAGGCTGCAGTGAGGGAGCCTGCATCCACTCTTGGGATGTTATAGGGGGAAGGAAGGAAACCCAGGAGGGAGAGTAGAAACCCCCAGGGAATCCAGGCCCTAGGGAAGGGTTTATCTAGAAGTGTGGCGGAGCAAATCCCACAGAGTGGGAAAAGGCTCAGCGAAATGGCATCAAGGTGGGACACTGCAGACCTTGGCTGTTGATTAGAAGGTCCCTGAGCTGGAACCTGGAGAAGAGACAGGCCCAGATTTCCATACCAGCCACTGGGGAAGTGACACAGTCTGGGCAGTGAGGAAGAAGACTCCCCTTTTGGATGGAGAGACTTTGATAACACCCAGAAGGAGAAAGCACACAGTGTCCTGGCCAGAGGGCCAAGCCACGAAGAGAGAGCACCCTGAGTCACAGCGAGCGAGCGAGCGAGAGAGAGATGGCAGGGCACATGAATGAGTGACAAAAGGGGGCATCGGATCTGGTAGGATCTAATCCCCAGAGCAGCCAGGAGGTGCCCTAGCAGTGAGTGAACTCTGTGACAGGCAGTACCAGTCTATTGTCCATGCTTTGACTGGGAAAATTAAGCAGCCAGGGATTGGTGGCCCCTTATGAGAGTAGAGGGTGTGGTACAGTTACAGGATGGTGCAGAAGAGGTCGGGTATCTGTAGAGGAAGAGTCGTCTGAGGATGACTCATGGCAGGGAGTTCTTTTCTGGAAGAGATGATGCTAACATAATGCAGTCATTCCTGTGCAGAAAGATGGGCATGAAGGTCATGGGAGGGAAGACCAGGACATGGAGGAGAAAGATAATAGGAGGGACTCAGCATTAACAATACAGACATACTCCAGGGATTGCAGCAAAGAGTCCTGTGGCACCTTATAGACTAACAGATGTATTGGAGCATGAGCTTTCGTGGGTATTCACCCTCCGACGAAGTGGGTATTCACCCACGAAAGGTCATGCTCCAATACATCTGTTAGTCTATAAGGTGCCACGGGACTCTTTGTTGCTTTTACAGATCCAGACTAACACGGCTCCCCCTCTGATACTTGACTCCAGGGACTGTCTTCTTTTCAGAGAACACATGCTGCCTTTTTCCAGAATAATATTTTCCCAATGACTCCTTGACTTCAGTAATTGATAAGCTGGGGGGCCTAGGCAGAGAGCATGGGAACACAAGCCTCAATATTTGGGGATTGGCAGACAGCATAGAACACAGCCCACTAATGGTGCCACTCAGCATGTCACCATCTGATCAAGGAGGAGTGGTGCTGAGGGAAGTGGACGTATGGCTTTTGCCTCCCTCTTACACCTCAACAAGGCTCTCTCCCCTCCAGTGAGTTAACTTCCTTCAGGAATCCCTTCTCCTTCCTGCAGAGATCTCCTCAGATGTGGTCAGAGGAGCAGTCTCACAGGAGTGCCAGGAAGGAGAGCAGCCATCGCTGCTTCACAGAGATATGCGGGGGTGGCTCCTTGCATGAATGCTTTTCTGTCAAGATGGACACTACTCTGCTCTTGGCAAAACCAATAAGTGATGCACTCTGTCCAGCTCTGTACATGACATGATTAGCACCAATGTGGTGCATAAAGGAAATGGACCAGATACTCAGCTACAGCTGAGGAGCAGACAATGCAACTCTGAAGCGGGGGATACAAAGGGGGTTGTGAGCTAGGGTGGTTCCTTGGTGTAAGTTAGAGCTGTGTGAAGGTTACTTTGATTTGGCCAGCTGCCAGCATCTCCAAGGAGATCATATGGCAACCAGGGATCCACAAAGTGTAGAGGCATCCTGGCCACACACCCTTTGCTCTGGCCACATGCTCTCAGGGCCAGAGGCAGATTAAGGTTTTGTGGGGCCCTGGGCCAGAGCAAGTGGGGGGTCCCCTCCCCACCTGTTCCACCTGTGGCCCTGCCCCAGTTCCACCCCTTCTGCCTGCGACCCTGCCCACAGCCCGACCCCTTTCTGCCCTTTCCTCAGGGGTGTCGCCCCTGTTCCACCCAGGGTCCCCCCTCATTTGGCTCCCCCCACTGCAGCCCTGCAACCCTTTTTGCTCCTTTCTGCCCCCCCCCCCTGCAGCCACCAAGACAGGAGAAGCTCTGTACCCAGGCCACAGCCCCAGGGCCGTAGCGGGGCATGAGAGCTCCTCCAGTCCCAGGGCCATAGCAGGGGTCCAGCTGCTGGGGCTTCCCCACCATCCCCCGTGCTTCTGTGGGGGACCAGGGTTGGGGTGCTGGGGCTTCTCCTGCCTTGCTCCCCCAGTGCTTCTGCTGGGGATGGGTGGGGAATGTTGGAGGGGGGCTTCCCCCATCCCACGGCTTCTGCTGGAGACAGGGTTGGGGCGTGAGGGCTTCCCACGACTTGCCTACCCGGCATTGCTGCCACGGAGGGCTTCCCCTGCCCCACCCGCCCGGTGGCCAGCGTTCCAGGCTTCTGTTGCCTGGCGGAAGATTTTTTTCCAGAACCCTACAGTTGGCCAGGGCTCCTGGGCTCAGGCCGCATTGGCCCAGTGGCTTATCCGCCACTGCTCAGGGCTACACTCAAGTGGTTTTCCTGTGGCTGACTGTGCTGACTTTGGGGACACATTGCACCACTGGTGTAGTGTAAAACAGCCACAGCACAGCGCAGGATCTGGGCTGCTCTATGGCTCAGGGAGTTCTGGATTCACAGGTAGCTCACAATTTTATTGTGGGGATGTAGGATCTGCAGCTGTGTGTGTTCTTTGCCCAGTGTCCTGCAAGCTGATTCTTAACCATTGCCAATGCAGGGTGGAAGGAAACAAAGGAGAAGAGACTGGGGGGATTTGCTGTGGGTGAAGGACAGGTATTGAGAGAATGCCACCTTCCAAGAACAACTCTAATGGGGACTCAAAAGTCCTAAAGTCAGGCTTGCTAGCCAGGAGTATCACCACCTGCCTGTTAATCTTCTCACTGAGGGACCTCCGTACAACTTCTGTGTCAGCACTAGCCCCGGGGAAGGGCTATTGCGTGAAGGAAGCGACAGTTCCGTAAATAACAAATGACTGTTTGGCGTGAAGGTGAAGCTAATGGGAGGAAGTGTCTGGCACCTCCATCCCAGGGACTCAGACGCTGCAACATGAGGAGGCGTTTTGCTAAGGGGAGATGTAAAAGGAGTCAGCTGTATTGAGATACAAGTAGGGTACCATTTAAGAGGGAAATAAGGAAACACAATGACAAATTCACCCGTCTGCTATACATCTGCCTCCCCTCCCCAAGGACCAAGCAAACATAGCCCCTAACAGCACTCTTCCCTCTCAGATCCCAGCTAAACTGGGGGAAGAAACCTCCTGCCCTCAAACAAGATTTTTGAGGCTAGATCTAGCAGAGTTTAGTTCCTGTCATAGTTTCAGGGTAACTGCACCTGTATTTCGCTCTCCATGGAGCCTCAAGGGCACCCACGTAAGGTTTCTGGCCCTCAGCTGTTACTTCTCTTGGGCGGAGACCTGTGTCTCTCTCTCCCTTCTGATGAGGGTTTTAAGGCTGCACAGCTTCCTGCCTTACACTGTGATACCCCCAGCAAGCCAGTCTCCCTAGAGGCAGTGCCTGCGCTTTGCTTTCTCTCCAAAGCTATGAACAGTGTATTGCCAGCAGGTACAAGGTACCACCCAGCTCTGTCTAAGCAAGCACATTGATTCTTAAGGTAAAAGCATTGCTGGCAATGCTCCTACTAATACAACCCAATATGCTGTTGGCCTTCTTGGCAACAAGGGCACACTGCTGACTCATATCCAGCTTCTCATCCACTGTAATCCCGAGGTCCTTTTCTGCAGAACTGCTGCTTAGCCAGTTAGTCCCTAGTCTGTAGCAGTGCATGGGATTCTTCCGTCCTAAGTGCGGGACTCTGCACTTGTCCTTGTTGCACCTCATCAGGTTTCTTTTGACCCAATCCTCCAATTTGTCTAGATTCCAATGCCCTCTTCCCTGCTCTTTATGATGTACAAGGAAGTCCTGGCTCACTGTTTTTAAAATACTATTTTTGGCTTGTTTTTTGTATTAGAAATACACCGCTACCTCGATATAACACGACCTGATATAACACAAATTTGGATATAACGCGATAAAGCAGTGCTCCGGGGGGCGGGGCTGCACACTCTGGTGGATCAAAGCAAGTTCAATATAATGCGGTTTCACCTATAACACGGTAAGATTTTTTGGCTCCCAAGGACAGCGTTATATTGAGGTAGAGGTGTATCAGGTCTTGTCTACTCTGCTTCTGCTAGAGTATTATACAGTTGACTGAAGAATTAGAGGGATTGTGATATCATCTGAGACTGAAGGTTGAGCAAGTGGGAGGGGAAGAGAGATTTAATCAGACTTGGTTTTGTGAACCCTTGTGAAAGGTAGGATGGTCCAGTAGTTAGGTGCTAAGCTGGGATGTTGAAGATCTGGATTCAGTTCCCTGTTCTGCCATGGGCTTCCTGTCTGACCTTCGGCAAGTCACTTAGTCTCTCACTGCCCCATTTCCCCATCTGTAAAATTGTGATAGTGGTTCGTTGGGGAGGTGTTCAGATGCTGCAGTCGAGGGGACCTGGCATCGGTGCTTGGGCTGCTCGGTGAGGATTGTTCTGTGTGTGAACAGGTGGTATCAGAATTGCTTATGCAGCTACAGTTTGTGATTTCTATGGATTTTAACGGCTCTCTGTTTTTGTTTAGTGATACTTATCGTGGTTTGTCTTGTCTTGAACTGCACTTAGGAACCTGAACAATGAGCACATAGAATCTTTCTTTGGGAATACACCTTCTGTTCAAGTATCTCAAAGTGTGTTACAAGTGTCATCACATCACCGGGAAGTAGGTAAGTAGAGTTATTCCCATTTCACAGACAGGGACACTGAGGCGATTACGGGTCGCCACCACCATTTACAGGTTAGGCACCTAAATCTGTATTTAGGAATGTACTCTAAAAAGGCCTGATTTGTATTGGTGCTGAGCACCCACAGATCCCTGGACTTCGGTGAGTTTTGTGAGTGCTCAGCTTCTCGGAGAATCCAGTGGCTTTAGGTGCTTAACGTTAGGTACCATGTGTGAAAATGGTAACCATATCCTGAAGGAAAACTACTTTGCAGCACCATCTGGTGACATGGAGAGTTACACATCAGCTCCAAGCTTCCAGATTTTCACAGTAATGGGTCAGTCTCTGCCCCTTGCTGCAAGGAGATCTGCAATGTCTCAGGCTCTATGCCCCTGTTCTTGGTTCTGCAGCAGAGCCAGCCATGGGGCACAGACTACTTCTTGGCCCACCAATGCAGAATGAGAGGGGAGACCCATTGTGTGGCACCATAATAATGACTTTTCTAGCTTAGGTGAGGGGATTGGGGTGAGGAGCAGGCTTTGCAAGAGGGAGGAGCTGCCCCCGGACTCCTCCAAAATGAGTTGGGAAGGGGAAGGACCCTCCAGACCACAGAGCAGCTCACCAGAAGACAATTAGGCCACAATTTTACAAAGTAGCTACTGCCTTTGGGTGCGCACCCTTAGATGTCGAAGGCCTTTCTTCCATAAGTGCTGAGCACCACAATGGCAGTTGAAGTCAATGGGAGTCGCAAATGCTCAGCGCCTCTGACAATCAGGCTTCAAGTGTTTCAGGCTGATCCCCCAAAAACAGTCTCACACACAACAAAAGGCCACTTTTGAAAATGGTCTTTGTGGTTATTGGTAATGGGTCTGGCTGTAATGGGCTGAGGAGAGCTGGCAGGGCTCCTTGGAAGGGGTGGAGTTGTGTAGAACTTAACTGTTATTGTGAAATTGGCCAGTTTCTCCAGGATTCACACCAGAGTCAGATTCAACTTGTTAGTTTCTCTGTGACAGGATGTCCTACCGTCCCTGGTTCTGGGCTGGCCCTTTCCCGTGGAGAGCAGGAGCAAGTCTTTGGGCTTGCAGTTATCATGGCTGCTTGACATGACCGCTCCAGCATACACATGGTCCTCTGAACAGGATCTTCACAAACCTCCTGTGTTTTAGCTGCATTCTCGTGACTAGCAGGGAGGGGGGCTCGTCCATACACAAAATTGCACCAGTTTAACTAAAGGAGCAACATTTAAACTGACCTCGTTAAACTGGTGCAGCTTTGTGTGTGGACACTCTTACTTTGGATTAAACCTGGCTTATATTGGTTTAGCTACAGCTAGCAGGATGAGAGCATCCACACACAAAGTTGCACTGGTTTAGTTGGTTTAATGCAGGGGTCGGCAACCTTTCAGAAGTGATGTGCTGAGTCTTCATGTATTCACTCTGATTTAAGTTTTTGCGTGCCAGTCATACATTTTAACGTTTTTAGACTGTTTTAGCAGTCTCTTTCTATAAGTCTGTAATATATAACTAAACTATTGTTGTATGTAAAGTAAATAAGGTTTTTAAAACGTTTAAGAAGCTTCATTTAAAATTAAATTAAAATGCAGAGCCCCCCGGGACCAGTGGGCAGAACCCAGGCAGTGTGAGTGCCCCTGAAAATCAGCTTGTGTGCCGCCTTTGACACGAGTGCCATAGGTTGCCTACCCCTGGTTTAATGTCACACCTTGAATTAAACCTGTTCAACTTTATATGTAGCCCCCAGCAGTCATTTCTCTGATCCAACAGTTGTTTTCTTTGCGGCTATTTCTCTAGGCTACAGCATGGTCCACTCCTACCACTGTGGTGAAGGGTGGTGAAGCACTGGAATGGGTTACCTAGGGAGGTGGTGGAATCTCCTTCCTTAGAGGTTTTTAAGGCCCGGCTGGACAAAGCCCTGGCTGGGATGATTTAGTTGGGGTTGGTCCTGCTTTGAGCAGGGGGTTGGACTAGATGACCTCCTGAGGTCCCTTCCAACCCTGATATTCTATGATTCACTCTTGCCAAAGAGATTACTATGGCTGTGAGAGCTAATCCAAGACCCCTCCCATGCTGTGTGGGGTATTTGCACTGTCAGGAGCTAGTGTGTGGTATATAAGCAAACCACATTTCCTACCTAGCTAGGTCAAATCCTCCCAATTTAATAGTGGGCTGGGAGAGCTCATCAGTCTCATGCCACTCCCAGTCCAAGGAGCTCCTGACTCCCAGCCCAGCTGCATTGTTGAGCCACACCAGGGCATCAGCACTGATCCATCTGTAGTCTGGCACACACCACTCCGGTGTCATCCTTGATCTGGCTGGGGCCACTGGCTCCAGGCCAGCTGATTGACTCCGGGCATTCTTGACTCTGAGGCCCACATGGTTCTTGACCTGAACAGGTTCTAGTTATCAGCCCCACATCACTCCCATCTGCCCACCTCTCACTGCACTTTTAATCACCCCTGTGCTGCATGAGATCACATTCCCTCAGGACTCATTGAGGCCTCTATGTGGTCATTTCCACACAAGCACCTCCCCTTGCCACATGCTCCACCTCTCTATCATAGGACAGCCCATGTACTGCTCTACAGCCTGGGGACACGCAGGGACCTGAACAGAGGTCATGGCAGGTGAGTGAAGGAGAATTGATTTTCAGATACACACTATTACTCATTTTAAAGCCTGGACCTAGATTCTGTTACCACTTTTAAATTCTTGTGGGGTTTTTAAGCATAGCTGCCATTCAGCTAAACACTTCTCAATCCAAGGCAGAGAAACTATTCTGAGGGAACAGTAGTCCATTCACAGGTAGGATGGGTAAGAAAAAGGGCAACTATTTCCAGCAAGGCGCTGGACCTTTGTGCCCTGCTCGGGAGCTGGGTGCTAGAATTCAGGACACTCTTATGCTGCACAAATAACAAACTCGCTGAGTCCTTAGATGGAAGCTGCTACATAAATGCTTTTTATTATTAATTGTTATAAGGCCACAGCATCAGATACCATGTTACAACCAGTAACTTGGTGCTGGCCTGGTTCCTGGGAAGGGGGCGTTTCACATCCCTGGTAATGGGAATATTTGAAACTGCCCTTTCCTCATTAGCACTGCATGTGGTGTCATTTCTCTCATCACCAGAGGGAGCCCTCTTCTTTCATTTGGACTTGAAGATCAAACTGAAATCAGAATTCAAAGCATGCATTGGAAAATAGATGAGGGAGGATTCAGAGGGAATTCCAGTTAAGAGTCCAAGTACTTCCCCTTCCTTGTTAATATCTGTCACAAGAGTGGAATTTCCCAGAGAAAGAAGGCCCAGTAACACTCTTAATTTGTGAATGGTCTCTGCCTACGGGGCCTCATCCCTCACAGTGAGAAGTGGAATTGGGTAGATCTACCATAGGGTAGATCAGGACCAAGGAATAAGTGAGAACAGCAGGGATAGTTCAACTGGTCAGCTCTTTTGGCTAGCTTGCAAGCTTCCTGGTGCTAGTCTTTTGTGAGAGGTTGTACTGCCTGTTAGCTTTGCTCTTTTGGCTGGAGACTTGCAGAAAGCCAATTTCTGCACATTAGGTCCCCCGTGCCAGGCAGTAGCTCACAACAGGAACTATTTCTGGCTGGTGCTGGAAATAAAGGTTGGAGAGTAAAGCTGGAAAATTTATTCCAACTGCCACAGAATGAAAATCCAGAAATGAACAGATAAGGGTGCGGTTATTTCACTGCTCTTTATTCGTAGGAGCATCTTACTTCAATGAACATAGCACACAGGGCCTCTGACATCTTAACACATGCTGGGACCAATTTAGTTTTGAATTAGACGAACACCATTTTTTCTCTGTATCTATCCACCAAGGTACTATTTCAGAACACAAGGGGGCACAGATAAGGCGTATGGGGAGGTGTACGTTGCATAGTTTGTATGAGCACTTCCAGGCTAGTAGAGAATTTCACATAGCAATTCTTGTGTCGAGTCCAATCATTAGGAGTTTATCCTTTTAAATAGAGATTGGATGCCTGAGACACCAAGTGACGGAGAATCCAACGTAGCTCTTGAAAAGGGGCTCCACTGGAAGCAATGTTCAAGTTTGACCATTTCAATTTGTCTAGCTTCAGCTTCTGGCCACTTGATCTTATTTTTCCTTTGGCTGCTAGAAGAAACAGCCCTCTGATATGAGCGATCTCCTCCCTGCATAGGGAATTATGGGGGGATTGCATTGGCACTTAATGTTCTCTCCAATAAGCTAAACAGATTGAGCTTCCTTAGTTTTACCGCAAGGCCTGTTTTCCAGACAGTGTCATCCCTGCAGCTCTTCTGAGCTCTCCCCAGTTTTGTCTGACATCCTTTAACATGTGAACACCAGAACTGACCTAGCGGCGAGTCCCTTACATAGCAGTGCACCAGGTGGCCTCCACCACCTCATTAGCAGTCATGACAGAACTCAGAACACATGTGCGATATCGATCGGTTTGGTGGGTTTTTTATTAAAAGACATCTGCAGAAAGTCAGATTTTAGTATAAAAAGGTTAGAGCTGAAAATACATAAACTACTGATTATCTTTTTCAAACCCAACATTTATAAATTACACCACATTGTTATTAACACTGCATTTAAATACAGAAACAAATTAAACAGTAAATTCATTAAAAAGATCCAGCATTCTACAAATGACTATTTACAGTATTCAGCAGCTAAGAGCTCTAGCAAGTCAGTCAATATGACTCAAATAGGACAGGATACTTGGGAACACCCAAGAGGGAAACTTGGCCTGTAACAGTTTTAGTGATTATCACTTGACCTAGGGTCTCCCCAAGATCAGATGCATCCCACCACACCTGCTCCCCTCCTCTAAGACACTCTGGGAAACCCTCAAATCCAGTCACTGAAGATACTAGAATAATATGTGCAGTATTTCGGGGGCAGACACCATGTGCGATTGATGCTGCTCCCAGCATCTTGGGGGAACCCTACTGTACCTCACCTTCAGGGAGGATTGTTTAAATTTCAGGTCACAGCCAGGGGACAGGGATTTTGGAATCTTTGAAGGAGAAACTAAACCTCCAGGATATGGTGATGGAGGAGAAGCACATCCCTCGCTGTGAATTCAGGGCCCATGCCAAAAGGACAGCAAGGGCAGACTATGCCTCATGCCATTCTAGAGGCTGTTCTAGCTGACTCAGAGCGGCACCGGTAGGCTCTCTCTGAAGCTCAGGATTCACAGAGCCAAAAGGGATGTCTCTGATCTAGTCTGGCCTCCTGGTAACAGGCAATTGGAGGAATTACTGGGTGAAATTCTAAGGAAGAAACTGTTCTTCCCAGGTGGGGAGGCCAGGAAGGAGGAGTTGCAGGTAATCTTTGAGGGTGAAGAAAGCTGGATGGACCTCAGTCCCCATTCCTCAAGAGGGGCCCCCAGAACCTTCCCTTGGAGGAACCAGTCAAATGGTGTTTAAGTAACTGAGGAGAGGGGGGGCAGCTGGGCAGGAGTTAAGAGAAACAAGGTGTCAGACATGAGTTACATTTGCTGCTGCCTCTATTGCTGCTGCTGTGTAACTGACCTGCCACGGCTGGAGGCGGGTCTCTAGTCAGCTGTTCTGGGGGAAATGGGATGGGTTTTTGGCAGCAGCACTTTACTGCAGCTCCAAACCTCAGAGCCCAGCAGGGAGCTATCCTAGAAGAAAAGCCCGACAGTATCAGCAGCCTCTTGGCTCATGGGGGCTTTGTGAGCCTCCTCCAGGTGGGAATCCCAGTGAGAGGAGAGGATTAAGGTGGCACATGGGCCCAGGGTGCAGCTGTTCTATGATAGAAGAGGACCCCATTCACCTCACCTCTCCCCAGCTTCAGTGCTGGGAGCAACTGAGCCCCTTGAAAGCACAGTGGCTTTAACAGCAAAGGTAACGGATCAACCAAGACTTAGGACAAAGTTTTGTACATCATTGACTTGGGCAGCGGCAGAGCTGGTCTGTGACTGCTCCCCCAGCTTGTGCGTACCACAGTGACCCTTCTCCCTGTTCAGGGCTACTTGCCCATTCTGGGAGCTCCCATCCTTTGAGTTCATTGGACCCCAGTAACACTAAGTGGTTATACCTACAGGAAGAGCCTGTTGCTGCATTACTCCATGCTAGACTCTGCCAGCTAAACAGCTGCTAATGTGAGGAAAGGTTCCTCTCTGAACTGTCACTGTGAGGGTTGCGTTGCTGGTTTCTGTAAACACCAAGTGACGGAGCTGCAAATCTACGCTCCTTTGAGTCTTTCAAGTGGCAGCTAGGTTAGGATTCTGTTTCCAGCTCTGCGGGTCGGATTTTCAGGATGGTAGATTTCAGTGGGTAATACCTCCCCTTCCATGTCTTCCAGAAGATGCCCTGTTTCCGCTCATGCCTCTGGCGGGGGATGGAGCGGAAGTACTTTCCGTTGAGGTTGGCATGGCCACAAGTGCTGAACCACCAGCCTCCTAGAAGGAAGGAAGGGACAGATTTCAGCCAATGTGAATTTTCACAGCCAAAAAACAGGATATAAAATAACAGGATAAGACAATCACCCCAGATTCAGAGCTATTGCTGCACCTTCCCTTCCAAGCACAGTCTGCTCAGAGCTTTGGAAGGTTAAAAGAACCTGAAGTGTGTATGTGACAGGAGTTTCAGAGGGTCCCATGCTTCAGGGAACTCCAGCACTACTTCCAGGTCTGAAGGAGATCAAGCCATGCAGGCAACTAGGCCTGCATGGCCACCAAAGAGGCCAAATTAATGCAAATACTTCTGTAGCCCCATCCTTGTCATATGAGCCGTAGGTGGTGGGGCAGACCCATTGATGCGATAGGACGTGTTATTAGCTCCATTTTGCAGTTAGGGAATAGAGGCTGAATTGCAGCACTTGCCCAGTGTCACCCAGCATAGGGGGAAGGGGTTAGACACGCAAGCGCACTTGGAATTGACACCAGATATCCCAGTCCAGTGCTGTGGCTCAAGACCATTCCACTCCCATTTGAGAGCACAGGCCCCACATGTGCAATCTCTGGCCACTAGGGGGTGCAAAAGTGGAACTGTTGTAGCAGCTGAGAATCCCAGGTAGCCCCAAGAGAAAGAAGTAGCCTCCTGGATGGACAGGGTAGGTGTGTTAGCTCTGCTAGCAGAGCTAACCTTGTGGGAAATGCCACGGTTTTGGTTCACACAGGTTTTCTGTTTCATTTGTATTCAATTTACAGTTCAAACAAGCCAAACATTCAGACATGGGTGAACTGGCCTCCTCCTTTGCTTGGACAGTTTGAGTCACAGGGAACAAGCTGGTAAAGCTGGGCCAAGTTATGACTTTGTAACAGAACCTGGAACCATGAGAATATCACCTGGTTTCAGGTCTCATTAGAGTTGCTCGCACAGCTCCCCCTGTGGATCACACGGTCCCATTCCTGTGGAGAAGGAGGAGGGTGAAGCAGGGGACAAGGTCAGAGTCAAAATACCCAAATGGCCGTTTTTCACCAGTGCCATCTGCCCCAAGCTGTCGGAAGCAGGGTTCTGTTTGCATAGCACCGAAACAAGGAGGGTCTTACACTGGAAAAGGAGAGCTGGGCTCCAAGCTGCTTGGGGCAGATGGAGGAAGACTGCTGCCACCTACCTCCCCACCAAGAGAAAGACCAGACTCTTGCTTAGGAACACAGCACCTTGCCTTTGCCAGTACTGACCTGATAGGTGCTTGGCACAGTTAGTGTCAGCTTTGAAATCGTTGTCCTGATCTCGAGTGGAGAAGGGCAGCTGTCTGAAGTCCCCTAGGGCATTTTCCAGCTCTCCTGACACAGGTCCAAGGAGACTGAGTGTGTAGGCGGTGTTCTCTCCACCCAGGCTAAAGAGGAACTGAATAAGCTGAGAGTTTCCTTCCCAGTCTTGCAGCTCAATCGAGAGATTGTACCTTCCCTCCTGGACAACGTGGTATATTTTCTCCAGGCCCAACCAGAAATCACCTGAAACACAAGGAACTTTGCATTAGTTGGCATCACACACAAGCGCTATGCAAATCAAGGAAGATGTTAGCATGCAGTGCTAAGAGCACTCCAGAGTCTTTAGTGTGCACAAAGTGCCTAGGGAGGTCAGTGGGTGCATGCACCCTTGTGTAGTGAACTTCCTCAGCCCCTTCTCAGCCAGCTGTGCCCACTCGTCCAGCCGGATGTTATCCTGGGTGGAGATCTTTGGTCCACCTCTGGGAAGGGGGGCAGTGTGGGGATGGAATTTGCTTGCCAATCAGGGAAAGCTAGAATAAAAGTCTTCCACCATCTGCTTACCACTAAGATCTCCAAAGCCATTCCTGTAGGCTTCCCAAATCTGGTCGAAGTCCACAGAGCCATCCCGACGCCTCTGGATCACTGTCCAGCCACCTTCTGCAGGTGAAAGATTTTTCACTTATTTCAGTTCTGTTACTTGCAAGACCAGTTTGCAGAACTCAGAATAGCCTGTGGTGCTCCCCTCACTTACCAGCAGTCATGTCACAGTAGACTTCGAAAGGCTGAGAGCCCAAGGGCTGGATCTGATACACACCACTGCTTCTCTCCCCTGCCAGGAAGAGCTGCTGGCAGTCCAGCGGGAGCTCTGCAAAAAGGCAGAGAGGGAATTTAGAAGAAGCAGTCTCAGCATGCTGCTCTCAAACAGGTTTGTTCACACCACAATCCTAGCGGCCAGACATCTACAAATGAGCCCAGCTTAATCACCAGTTTGAATGCTAAAGCTAGAGACTGTTTGTACAGCACCTAGCACAATGGGGCTGGCCAATGACCAGGGCTCCTAGGCACTATGGCAATATAAAGAAGTAATAAAAAGCCCTAACATTTTCCAAGGCAGCTCTCTAGGCTCTTGGGCTTCTGTTTCATTTGGTACAGAAGTTAATACTGGACTCAGAGGGCCCAGGAAAATAGACAGCTACAGCCTACCAGAGAACTGGGCCAAGTGTGTAACTCAGGAGGAGGAGCTGGTGAGACAGGTCACATGAGCTGTGCAGAGTCTGCAGACCAGAGGCAAACAGGCAGCAGCACTGTGCGGCTTCCAGACATCTCTGGGGACGCTCAGTCAGGACACGAGGAGGGCAGATGCTAGGAAGGGATAAGCTTGCAAAGGGCAATAGGTGCAGAATATTGTTCTAACTCACCCCGACTACCACTAATGCACGAACCACTTGCAAGTTCCCTCTAGCTCTCAAATGGGACTTTAGCCGTAGTTGGAGCCAGCTACGCACAGCATTAGCGAAGACGTGCTGCCGGACGGCCTGGTGCACTGCTTGCTGACTGACACTGGAGCAGGTGCGGAACAGAGACCATCAGCATACGGTGACCCTTTTGCCCAGAGCCCTCATAAGACCCCCAGAAGCAATGAATGGGGGGAAGTGAGGGACCAGGCACAACCTTGTGGGACTCCCAACTGCAGGCCAGGACTGGCTCGGACACTGAGGGGCTGCCCTGCCAGGGCCCATGGGAAGTCACCAACCCACAGCTGCCATAAGGCCACTGGCCAGAGGCTCTGACCGTTCCCTGCAAAGCATCAGCAAGACTAATTGTAAAGCGAAGAGAAGTTCTGCTCCTCCTCTCCCCAGATGCCTGGACTTTGGCCTCGGCTTTACTGTAACTGCCAACAAAGCACCATTTCAACAGAACTGGTAAAAGTCCATTGGGAGCAATCAACAGGCCTAAGAAGAATCCGGTTATAAAACCTGAGTCGAAAGGACAGGAAGGTGTCAGGATGCGCAGGGACTTTACCCAGCTTTGCAGAGCATCAAGGAACAGCCACAAAATCAAACTGCTCTTTGTCTGCCTGCAACGGGTGGCAAGAGCCCCTTTCCTGGCATCTCCCCAAACAAAGCGAGTTCTGTTCCTAATGTAGCCTGGGGGAAGCTGGGACAGTGCCCTTTGCATTCAGCTTTGAAACATGTTGTCTTTGTTCCCTTGAGCTGCAGGGACAAAAAATATATATGTCTGTAAATGAAGACAGCCCCCTCCTTTGGGTATGGCTAACTGCAGCTTGGATACTTGTGCAGCTGCCGTGAGCGCAAGTTCAAGAGGGACTGCGGGGACGTGAGAGTAAACATGAACTTTCCCCCACTTCCTATGCTTTCTTTCTCCACTGGGGAGCGCAGGGACCTCGTTCTCAGCACTGGAGGAGTTTTACAGTCAAGCAAGGTACTGTATGTCTTGCATCATGCAGCGTAGCTGAGCTCTGGGGCGGGACGTGCAGCACCTCACACAGGATCTTGGGTTGCAGCGGGAAGCTAGCCTTGCACTGAGGGCTCCAGCTCAGAAAGCACCGGGGGTGGCACCGGACCGGGCTCTGAACTGGCTCCACTGTTCTCCAGCCCATGTCTGGTTTGGTGCAGAGGGCTCTGGAAACGGCGGAACTGCAAGGGCGCATGCTCTCAGCAAACCTCACCCCCCCATTTAGCACAGCCCAGCCACTCACCCCCTCCCAGCTGCTGCAGAAGGGAGGCAAGCAGGAGGGGGCTGGCCCCCAACTGGGAGGGAAGGATGGTGCTCTCCCCGTCAATAGTGGGGGCTGGGTGGGAAGTGGGGGTCCCCCGTCCATTCCCATCTCTTGGGGTGCTGGTGAGAAGGTTCTGTTGCTGCCCCCACAGGAGCGAGGTTTCAGGAATCTCCCCCCGCCCCCTGAGTGTCCATTTGCTCCCCGCGCTGGACCCGAGCCATGCTGGGCTTGTGCTGTCAGAGCTCAAGCCGAATGCTACAGAGTATCGCTAACGCCTCTCCCACCTTAGTGTCTGGGCAGCAGGCCCAATGGGAAGCGCAAGGAGTGGCACTCAGCGCCAGCCACTCTCCAGGTGTCCAGGCCAGCAGACAAAAGAGCCCTTCCCGACCTCCACTGAGCACCACCCAGCCGGGTCACACTGTGGGGTTGTTTTTAAGATAACTCAAGTGACACCAAGATGCTGCAGGGATGGAAACCCCTGGCTAGGCTTTCAATACCACTCTCCAGGAAGGGCTCCCCGCAGCCTCCTTGCACCCGCCCCTCCCTGCTCTGACATCAGCGTCTGAGTCTGAAGTAGGGGAAAGGTGAGCCCAGCCTGGGAACGCGCTGGAGGAGGGGTTTCTTCCCAAAACAATGAAGCAAGCCTGCTCCCGGGGAAGGGGGAGGGATGGTTAGAAAGGACTGTTAACTTTCACCCAATTTCCTTCCAGCCAATCACTGTGCTGCCTTTCTGATCAGCCATGCTCCCCCCTCCCCCAACCAGTGTGGGTTGCACCCTGACTTTGTCATAAGAGCTATTTTCTTGCTAAGGTCTGAACTTTTACCTAGTTGACTCTTTGGGCACATTACTCCTCCCCCTTCCCCCATAACATCATGAAACCAGATGCCCGGAGCACAGGCGAGCGGGTGGGTTGACAGCTGAAATCACCATTCACCAAGGAGGGGCAGCAGGGTAACCTCTCCCCACTCAAGCCTGCACAGACGCCAGCTTTAGAACAGGCAGCCGTTCACGCACTGGCCTCTCGGATTAGCATCAGCACTTGGGCTAGGCCATCACTGCTACGTCCCACCAAGTCATTCATAGACAAAACCAGGCCACTCCGAGCCAGGAGCAAGCTACCAGAGGGGCCCTTTAGTCAGGTCAGGGTTGTGACAAATGGCACCAAACCACAAAACACCCTTGACTCACTCACCTACCCTCATCCCAGATCCTGCCCCAACTCACTCTGCTGGGCCAAGCAAACAGGATCTGGAGAGAGGGTTGAGGAGGGGGCTGGGATTGTTAGAGTCATCCAGTACTTTAATTTGTCATGGGGCTGGGTGCAGGCACTGACCGACTCACGTTGCTCTGCAATGTGACAGACCAGCAGGGTGGTGGATGTGTCACACAGGACCAGACACAGGTGAGTCAGCAGAAATTACAGCAGGGTGGGCTTGCTTCCCAGTCTAGAACATAGACCCAGGGGCCAGAAGAGATCATATGCTACATTTTCTCAGGACTACTCATTGCTTCCTTCTCTAATCTGTCCTAACTATCTGCAGAAAGGATGCCTGGATCTCTTGCCAATCCACAAGTCAGGCAGATCACACCACGCTGCCCCAAAGAGATTGCTGTTTGCTGGGGCCAAGACTCTCTGAGCAGCTCCCGTTGATCAGTTACCTTCTCACTGGGCTTTGCCAGACATACTGCACTGCTCCGCTGCTGCTTGGTTTCCCCTGCTGTAGCAGCAATGTTCCTACTAACGGCAGCTGGCTCATTAACCTCAGCTCATTTTGCTTTAGAAAAATACTACAGGTAGTTCTGACTTGAGTTTCTTAGCATTGTTCGTTGTGCCACTTTAAATCCCCGGTGGACGCGCATGAGCCCGTGGGCTAGTAAAAATGAAGAGCAAAGTGTTTATGTAAAAAAAAAAAAAAAAAAAACACCCATAAAGGAACGTTAAAACAACAAGGCCCAGCAGAATTACCCCTTGGATTGCCATGTATTTATGGAACGCGAAGGTCACCACAGTCAAGCAGAGTAAACACTGTTCCTTGAACACAGGATTGCATTCCAGGCTCAGTTGTTCAAGTGTTTCTTTTACTCCTACTAGGAACTGTTTGCTTTGCTTTCCCCACCCCGCCTTCCCCAACCAAATTATTTTGGAATCCCAGCACTGTTGGGAGATAGGGTTTAACTTTTGCCTACTTGGCGAGCTGCCAGGGAGGAGAGCGCATGCAGCGCCTGAAGACATGATCCACCTTCTGCAAGTGATTAAACCTCTTGCTCTTGAGGTTGTTTCAAACCTTCAACTTTTGCACAGTTGGCTGAATGCCATGCTTAGTCTGTTAACTTGTGTTCGCTGGATGTACATAAAAGGGCCATTCTGAAGAAGTTGCTTACGGGGCTCATTGCCCACACGACCCCCAATGCAGCAGCATTGGGGGACTGGCTCTCTGTAGGCAGGGAGCAGCTCCGTAGCACCAACCTTCTGAGTGATTGGCTGCTAGGAATGCAGGGAGCAAACAGCCCAGGGAGGACACTGGGGCCAGCACTTGCCGGAAGGCTCCTTCTCCTTGCTAATCAGGGCGGAAATTGAATTGCAGTTGCCAGTCAACGAAAGTGATCAGGCAAATGAAGAGGAACTCAAGGTTTGGCCTAAAAGGGGAACTTTGTCCCGAGAGGAACCACCACTGCCATCAACAGAAGAATCATGGCCTGCTCCACACTGAAAGAGACCCAAGGTTCTGTCATTCTTGGTCATCCTGACCAGTCTTTGCCACCTCCTCCAACAGTCAGTATGCCCCAGTGTAGAGACAGGGTGTGGGGAGATGCTGCCCTCATAAGAGCATAAGAATGGCCATACTGGGTCAGACCAAAGGTCCATCTAGCCCAGTATCCGGTCTGCCGACAGTGGCCAATGCCAAGTGCTTCAGAGGGAATGAACAGAACAAGGCAATTATCAAGAAATGATCCATCCCGTCGCTCATTCCCAGCTTCTGGCAAACAGAGGATAGGGACACCATCCCTGCCCAGTCTCATATCAGCCATGTAGGGCAAGGGCAGAGGGGGACTTGGGAAAGGTTTTCAGGAATGTGGTGCTCTAGTTTGCTCCCCATTGTCCTAATATAGAGGACTCTGGTTCCAAGAACACAGTGTGACCGAGGGCTAACCTAACTCAACTGAAAGCTGGCTGGAAGTCCCCCATGTGTGGTGCGCTATATTTTGGTCTCTCCCCGTCTGCATTCATCTCCTATGCTCTCTGTTCTCTGCCTAGCCCCTGGCCCTTTGTTTTGTTCTTGCAGGGGCAGCAACAGCCAGGTAACAGCACTTTCTGCTTTCAGTCTTCCCATGTGCTAACTAACTACCCCCCCTGCAGCCTTTCTGCCTGGAGAGCCTTCTAAATGGTTCCTGTTTGGGTCAAACCCGTTCCACAGCCAGCTGGAGAACCAAGTCATTTCCCTAGTCTGCACAGAGCTCCTGTCTGGGGAGCAGCCTGCAGTACATGGCCCAACAAGCCACTAAGCCACTCACCCTGGTCCTGTTCCCACTGAACTCAGTGGGAGTATTCTGTGTGATGGAAGCAGAGCCAGGCTCTTTGTGCGGCCTGAAGGAGGTTGCTCCAAAGGTCACAGGCCCAATGAAAGTGTGTGCACGCACACATGGGGGGAATTGTCCAGCAGTCCGGGCACTAACCTGGGACTTAGGAGACTGGGATTCAAAACCCTGCTCAGACACAGGCTTCCCAGGTAAGCCTCCGGCTCCTTGCACCTCACTCTCCCTCTGTCCAGTGGGGACAGCCACAGTACTTCCCTGTTCGTGGGGGTGTTGGATGGTGAGGTGCTCAGACCCTACAGTGACGCAGGTAGATAGACCCACAGCTTCCCATCTATTTCCTGTCCTTCGCTCGTGGCAGATGAACCCCACCCCCACCCCGAGGGATACAGGATAAGGGAAGACTCCCCAGCTGCATTTCAACCCCCCGATAGAACAAGACTCCTCTGCACAAAACCAATGACCAAGTGCTACCACCCTGGTCTGCCAGCCTCATTCAGCCACTTTACCCATTTAGCTACATACCTTCAGGCAGAATTCATCTGCTTCCCACGGGCATTCTCCATGAGGCTGAAACACTCCTGTAAAATCCTTAAATCCCTGCCCGACTGGATCCTGGATCCCTGCTAGATCCTGGCGCCAGACCCTGCCCACACAGCAGATCCTTCCAGTTCCACTCAACTCCCATGAAAGCCAATTTCACATCCTGAATCAGGACAATTGAACCTTTCGTTTTTGGGCTGTAGCTGGAACAGCTGACAGGACGACTCTGCTAACAGGGGGTGGGAGGGAGGAGACAGATACTCACTCTGTGGCTGTGCAGGTTCCACACTGGCGTTTTGGCTTTGGTTGGTGTGTCTGATGCTTTTCTTCAGGTTTATCCTCCACTTTAGACTCTGAGTTTTGTTGTCCTTAAGATGCAGAGGGATCAAGAGATTGACCTGTGCCAAAAACCATGGATGAGTTAGCGACTCATTGAGCAGACTTGAAACACTGATCCAAAGGTGAGCTGGTCGAATGGCTCCCAGAGCAGTTAGTGGTGACACTGCCTGCCTGCTCCAGGATCAGCCCCTACATGTCTGAACTCACCTGGACAGATTATACAACAGGTCTGGGGCTCGGAGTGGCTGTGGTTTGGTACAACCCTGTCTGCCAGGGGTTTATTTTGCAAAAGTAGTAAGAGGTGGCAGAGCCGAGCACCTCAGGTCCAGGTCCTGGTCCTGAACCTCCCCCCAGTTTCAGAACGTGAGGGGGCTTGGATTAAAGGCTCCAACTTGTGGCCTTTGATCTTCTGGGTCAGACACACACAATATTTTGTGCCAACACAAGAAGCACTTTTGAAGCACTTTTAAAGCCCTGTAAAGCTAAATGACACAGAGGCTCTGATTCCTTCTACCGTCCCATGGCAGCGATGAAGCCCCTGGGCTGGGTCCTGAATTATTAAATTAGGCTCAAGAAGCTCCCAGCCTGCCGGGAGCGTTTGCTGGTGGCAGTCTCTGCTCCCTATTCCCACTGCTATTAGCATTCAGGAAAAGCCCCCGCGGAACTTACTTTGCTCTGCAGGCTTTTAATCTGCAGGTTCTGCTTGTCCAGTTTGTACTGCTGCTGTTTGATCTTCTGCAAAAGCTCCTCGATTCTCGTGTTCTGAGAATCCATGAGGGACTAAAATACAAAGAAAAGGCTGAGTTCCGCAACCCCCGTCCCCTCTGCCGGGCGAGCCCAACCCCGAGAGCAAGGCTGGGAATTTCCCAGGCTACTTCGGGTTTTGCTGTCCGGCACGTAGCGCATGAAGCCCTCAGGCGACAGCGCAGCCCGCTGGCCCCAGGGCTGCCTCCCCTTCCCGGCAGCAGCCCCCCGGAGACGCGCTGCCTGCTTAGCGGGGTCAAGGCAGTGGCGAGAAGGGAGCGGACAGTCAGCCTCGCCGGGTCGGGGGCTCACCAGACCGCCGTCCCTGGGAGAGCGGCGAGCGGCCGGGCGCGTGTGCGCTCCCCTGGGGTGATACGGGGGTTGCGCCAGAGCCCCCTGCAGGGTCGGCGTAGCAGCGGGGGGAACCCGGGCAGAGGACGGGAGCACGGGGGACCCCCGGGCAGCCGGAGGAGGGGGGCGGTGCACTCACCTGCAGCGTGCCCAGCTCCTTGGCGCTCTGGTTCTCCGAGGGCCGCCCCTGCAGCACCTGCCGGATCTTGCCCTCGAGCTGCTCCAGCCGGCCCTGGATCTCCGCCTTGTCCCCGGCCATCTGCTGCAGCTTCTCGCGCAGCGCCTCGGAGAGGCTGAAGAGCTGCTGGTCCTTGCCCTGCAGCTCCCGCACGGCGGCCCGCAGCTGCCCGCCCTGCTCCTGCGCCTCGCGGGTCTGGCGCAGGAGCAGCCCCAGCGAGCCGTTGTGGGCACTCAGCCGCCCGCCCAGCTCCCGCAGCTGCCCCTTGGTCTTGTCCACGTGCTCCTTGAGCCCGTGGCCCAGCTGCAGCAGCCCGTGCGCGATCACGTTCACCTCGTCCCAGGAAGCGAACTGCACCTTCCGCTCCTTGCTGCCGGCCGGGAAGCCGCCCGCCCGGGGGCCCAGCCACGCCGCCGCGCATAGCATCAGGGCTGCCGCCGCCAGCCGCATAGTGCCCGGCGCAGGGAGCGCAGCGCAGCCGGCCCGGTGCAGAGTGCAGCGCAGCGCGGGTACCTGGCGCGTGGGAGCGTAGCGCAGTGCAGCCGGCCCGGTGCAGAGCGGAGCGCAGCGCGGTGCAGCCGGCCCGGTGCAGAGCGGAGCGCAGCGCAGCGCAGCGCGGGTACCTGGCGCGTGGGAGCGCAGCGCAGTGCAGCCGGCCCGGTGCAGAACGGAGCGCAGCGCAGCGCGGGTATCTGGCGCGTGGGAGCGCAGCGCAGCAAGCCCGGTGCAGCAGCCGGCTCAGTCTAAGCGCAATAAACACCCGGCCGCGGCCGCTCCCCTTTTATAGCCTCCCCGCGCACCTCGCCACTCTGCTTTGCATAATGACGGGGGAGTGCCCTAGGGAGCGGCCAGGGAGTCTCCGGTTTCTCCTCCTGCCCCCCCGCGCAGCCCAGCCTGGCATGGCGAGGAGAGCTGAGCCCAGCTCTAGGCGTGCAGCCAGCCCCCCTTGCCCGCGTGTCTCCCGCCAGGCTGGAGCTGCGGTCTCCTGGGCACGCAGGAGCTCCTGGGGCCGGGCCCTGTTTGGCGTGTGAAGTTGGAAAAAGCGGGGAGTCCCCGGTCCGAGGGGCTCAGGGGGCAGAGCTGCGTACAAAGGCGGATCTGGGTGGTGGAACAGCGGAGGTCCCTGCTGGAGACCTGCCCCCCCCAGCCGCCACCTGCCCTCCCAGCCCCGGCGCTGCTCCCTAGGAGCCCGCTAAGGACCGGGGCGCCGCTGTGGGTTTCCTCCCGAGCCAGCCTCCCAGACACAACCCAGGGAACAGCACATTTGCCTGCACTAATCGCAACAAAAACACCTCGTGCTCTGTCCGAGTCCCACCCCCCCTTAAACAGGTTTCAGAGTAGCAGCCGGGTTAGTCTGTATCCGCAAAAAGAAGAACAGGAGTACTTGTGGCACCTTAGAGACTAACAAATTTATTAGAGCATAAGCTTTCGTGGGCTACAGCCCACTTCTTTGGATGCATATATATGTTCCATTCTGTAGATACAGACTAACACGGCTACCCCCTGATACCTGATAATTTATGTTTGGCTAAAGCATCTTCCAGAAAGGCACTAGGCTGCATTTGAAAACCTCAGGAGATGAAGAATCCACACTTCCCTTGGTAGTTTGTTCCGACGGTTGATCACCCTCCCTGTTCAAAATTGGTGCCCAATTTCTAATATGAATTTGTCTGGCTTCAGCTTTCAGCCACTTGTTCTTATTCTGTCTTTCTCTGCTGGATTAAATACCCGCTGTTTTCTACCAGAGAAGATACTTACATACTGTAATCAAGTCATCACCCAATGATTTTTTGGATAATCTAAATAGACTGAGCTCTTTAAGTCTCTCATTGTCTGGCATTTTCTCCAGTCCTCAATTTTTGTGTCTCCTTTCTGCATCTTCTCCAATTTTTCAACGTCCTTTTTAAAACATGGACCCCAGCCCTGGATGCCGTATTACAGTATTGTCTCGCAATGCTGTATACAGAGGTAAAATGGTTTCCTTGCGCCTACTCTCTCACTAATACATTGCAGGATCGCATTAGCCCCTTTTGCCACAGCATCACGCTGCAAGCTCCTTTTGAGCTGCTTGGTACTATGATCCCTAAAGCCTTTGGAGTCCCTGCTTTCCAGGAGACAGTGAATCATTTTGTAGGTGTGGCCAACGCTTCTGGTTCTTAGTTGCATAACTGTGCATTTGGTGTCATGTATCCGAGGGGAGCCGTGTTAGTCTGGATCTGTAAAAAGCAACAGAGAGTCCTGTGGCACCTTATAGACTAACAGACGTATTGGAGCATAAGCTTTCGTGGGTGAATACCCACTTTATATTCAAAAACATTTTGTTTGAATGGGCCTCAGCTTCCCAGATCACTCTGTATGACTGCCCTGTCCCCATCGGTAGTTACCACTCCGCCAATCCTTGTGTCATCGGCAAATGCTATGAGCAGCAGTTTTACATTTACTTCCAGCTCACTGATAAAAACATTGAATAGCATCTAGTCCTGGTCCAGGCAGAACCCCACTAGACTCGCCTCTGTTCAATGATTCCCCATTGACTACTACTTTTTTGAGATCTGTCAGTCAGCCAGTTCTTAAGCCAGGTAATGTGTGCGCTGTTGATGTGGTATAGAGCTACATTTTTAATTAAAATGTTGTGCAGTACTAAGCTAAACGCCTTATGTAAGTCTAAGTCTATTGCATCTACGCAGTTATCTTCTTCAATAAAACTTGTGCTCAGGTAGCCCAGTGGTTTTCAAATTGTGGGGCATGACCCCTAAGCTCCGCCCTAGGGGGGCATGGAGGAACCTTTGGGGAGGCAGCTTGGACCAGCCCCATGCAACGGGGCTCAGGGAGGGAGCTCTGCCACCTCCACCCCTGACTCACCTCAGCAGGCCACCCAACCTGTGGATCAGTGTCAACATCCACTCCCAGCAGCCTCTGTGCCCTGCACTGGCTCCTCCCCCAGAGCCCATCACCTTCCCCCACCCAGAAAACCCGAGGTAGGAGGAGCAGGTATTGTGTCTATTTTTGCCTGTTTGAGGGGGAGTGACCAAAAATTCGAACTCAAAGAGGGCAGAGTGGAGGGGCTCATCTCAAAAAGTTTGAAAACCACTAAGTTAGCCAGTGTTGAGGGCATTGCTTGGTTGTTTCTGTTAGGAGGAGAAGTTGATGAGTCAAGCATTGCTTAGGTGTGGTCCTATTTGTTTACAAAGGATGTCACGCAGTCCTGTTTCCCTGACCACAATAGGAACTAACAGCAGTAGCAGTTTCCATGGTTACAGTTGGCCTCTGCAGTGACAAAGCCCTGGCTGGGATGATTTAGTTGTGTTGGTCCTGTTTTGACCAGGGGATTGGACTAGATGACCTCCTGAGGTCCCTTCCAACCCTGATATTCTATGATTCTATGAGTCCTGTGCTCCAAAGAAATTCTTTCTCACTCTGCTTCCTCCAGGGCCAGACTCACAGCTTCTCTTGCTTTCCATTCCTTTGTCTGTTTTTTATATATATACACACACACACACACACCCTGCAACCAATACATCCCCTATTCCTGCATTTTGCCAGCAGCCCCAGGAAACCCTTCTTATTCTTGCTGGGTTAATTCTTGCTCAGTCATTGCCATGTGGCCCAGTGCCTTGGGTGGTGGCTTTTATTGTTTCAGCTATCACCATGTAAAAGGGGACTAATTGTTCCTTCCACTTAGCCTGAATGAAGGGAGGGCGGAGGGGGGGGGGGGGTGTTACCATATCTGTCACCTTAAACCATGTCTGGGATTGATGGGGCCATTAACACCTTCTAGCCTAATGCTTGTAATTTTATAAAATAATTAAATCGTGTTGGTTTGAAAAAACCTGTTTTCCATGTGGCAATAATTATATTCCCATCCTTTAATTCTTTATCAGTTGAATCCCATATCAGCTTTTCTGTTATTTTGCCTGGGATTGATGCCGGGCTAATAGGCCTATAGTCACCCAGGTCACCCCACTTGCTCCCTCTGAATATTGGAACAACATTAGCACTCTTCAGTCTTCTGGAATTTCCCTGGCATTCCAAGGTTTATTAAAAACGAACCTATGCGGGCCAGAGATCTCCTTAGCCAGTTCTGTAAGGACTGTTATCAGGCTTACTGATTTAAAAAGAGTTCTCTCTTGCACTCACTTGCAGATGTACAGCGCTGTGAGTTAAACCTGCCTTTGTACAGCTGAGTAGGGAAAGCGCTGCAGTCTGTCCACACTGACAGCTGCACAGTGCACTTTCGTGGCCACATTTGCAGCATTTGCTGCGCCATTGGGAGCGGTGCATTATGGGCAGCTATCCCACAGAGCACCTTTCCCCATTCTGGCGCCATTGGTTGTGGGAAGGGGGCATGGGTGCGGGGGATTCTGGGTCCTGTCCCAATGCCCCGTGATGCATCGCTTCGCATCCCAGAAATCCCTTTGTTTCTGTCCACCTTTGGCGCCATCTTTCAACGGTTTCTGTGCAGTGCGATCTGTCTGTGGGAAATGGAGCCCGAACTGCTGAGGCGTATGCTGACGAGTCTCGCCAGCACGTCACGTTTGGCTGTCGAACTATTCCTTAAGATCCAAAGTGACAGTGACAGTGAGGGTGAGGAATCCGACGATGCTATTGAGCCGCATAATGCGTACAACACGAAATTGCTTGTGGCATTCATGGACATGCTCAGCACCATGGAATGCCACTTTTGAGCTCGGGAAACAAGCACCGAGTGGTGGGATCACATCGTCATGGAAGTCTGGGATGACGAGCAGTGGCTGCAGAATTTTCGGATGAGAAAAGCCACTTTCATGGGACTGTGTGAGGAGCTCGCCCCCACCTTGCGGCGCAAGGACACGAGATTGAGAGCTGCCCTGCCAGTGGAGAAGTGTGTGGCTATTGCAATTTGGAAGCTGGGAACTCCAGATAGCTACCAGTCAGTCGCAAACCAGTTTGGAGTGGGAAAGTCGACCGTTGGAATCGTGTTGATGCAAGTTTGCAGGGCCATTAATTGCATCCTACTCAGAAGAACCGTGACTCTGGGTAACGTGCAGGACATAGTGGATGGCTTTGCACAAATAGGGGTACCTAACTATGGAGGGGTGATAGATGGAACGCACATTCCTATTCTGGCACCACCCCACATAGGATCTGAGTACGTTAATCGGAAGGGGTATTTCTCTATGGTTCTCCAGGCGCTTGTGGATCACCATGGACATTTCATTGACATTAACACAGGCTGGCCCGGAAAGGTGCATGACACACGCATCTTTCGGAACACTTGGCTGTTCAGGAAGATGCAGGCCGGAGCAGAAGATCACAGTAGGGGAATGTTGAAATGCCCATTGAGATCCTTGGAGATCCCGCTTACCCATTAATGCCGTGGCTCATGAAACCCTACACAGGGAGCCTTGACAGCAGCAAGGAACGGTTCAACTACAGGCTGAGCCGGTGCCGAATGACTGTGGAGTGTGCCTTTGGCCGTTTAAAGGGCCACTGGCGATCTCTGTAAGGGAAGCTGGACTTGGCTGAAAACTGCATCCCTGCGGTTATATCCGCGTGCTGTACCCTCCATAATATTTGTGAAGGGAAGGGTGAAAGCTTCACTCAGGCATGGACCTCCGAGGTTCAACACCTGGAGGCTGAATTTGCACAGCCAGAGAGCAGGGCTATTACAGGGGCCCAGCGCGGAGCTGCAAGGATTAGGGATGCCTTGAGGGAGCAATTTTAGGCTGAAAACCAGCAGTGATATCTGGTGCCCTGCACAGGAGTGAAGTGCAGTAGTTCCAATCTTTAGGAATCAGTGTTTGCTAAGCAGACAAGCAGACTTGCAGTGCCCGTTTATTTCCTGGGCTAAGGAGTCTTTTACTTTATTCAATAATAAAGAATGTTTTCAAAGCCAAAAAATCCATTTATTGAATAGAAAAAAAATTATTTATTGAAAAGAAACAAGGGGGTGGGGTAGGGAATGGTACAATCACAGATTCGCGTATGTCCTGTCTAGTGTGCTGTGCAGTGAGTGCTGCACTTCAGGACAGCTATACTGCATGGTGATGGGGGTTGAGTGCAGAGGGTAAGGGTTGTGGTTTTCAGGGCTGGATGGTGAAGATACTGGTGTTGGAGGCAGCTGGTGGCGTGAAGAACACAGAAGTTGGGGAAAGTGGGTTGGAGGTGACAGTGGGGCACAACGGAAAGAGTTTTGGGACAAGGGCTGTGGGGGGGTGGGTGGCGTTTGCAGTACTGCTCCTTCTGCATGGCTACGAGCTCCTGGATAGCGTCTGCTTGGCGCTCTAGGATGCTTATGAGCCGATCCGTGCTTTGCTGCCGGTGCACGGTGCCTTGCCGCCGGTGCGCTGCGTTTTCCTGGCAGATCCTGCTTTCTCTCTCCCTCCAGTTCTGTGCTTTCTCATTCTCTTTAATAGATTGCCGCATCACTTCTTGCAGCATGTCTTCTTTGCTTTTTCGCGGTCTCTTCCTGAGTCTTTGCAGTCTCTGAGCAGGCGATAAGAGGGACGGCTGAGGTCTCAAGGTTGATGCTGCTGTATAGGCAAAATGCAGCATTTAACAGAGGCAGCATTGTTTATACCAGACAGAGTAATGATTCCCCCCGCACTTAAGGAGTAGAAAACACACAGGGTCTACACAATAGCATAATTTTTCCGTCCGAAACAGAGCACACACATCCCACGGGAGCCTCAAAATGGTGAGTAAGGGGGACTGATTGTTTCAGGGCTGCACTGTCCTCTGGGTTTCTGTGCCTTGGGGAGAGCCAACAGCTTCAGGGGGCACCTACACTGAACACTGTTCCAACATTTTCCACAGGAGTTTGTCCTGGACAATATCTCGCTGCTGAGGGTGACCTGGGAAGCAAGGGAAGGTCTTCTACTGCAATGCGGCTTCCGCCCTGGCCCATATGCAGCTTGCCTGTGTGCAGCAATGGTCCCCCCGCCCCTCGCGGCACAGTGGCGTGGACACGTTAGCTTGGCTGGGACAAGGACCACGGTGGCTCTCCCGATAAACCTGTGCAAGCGCATTGCATACGTTCTGGATGAGACATTTGAGGAGATTACCGAGGCTGATTACTGCTATGTGATAAATCACATCAATGCACTATTCCGCATCTAGGCATGCATGCCTAACCCTCCTTTCCCAAAGAGCCTGCACCGAAAAAATTCCTTCTCGAAAAAAAAAACGCTTACCGGGAACCTGCTCTTCTGTTTGTCCTCCACCAACTACCAGCCGCTGCGACTTGCTACCTTCCTCCTGGCTCGAGAAGAGCTCCTGGCTGCATGGCTCCAGGGATTCCAGGGTGTCTCCATCCGGCCCACCACCATCATTCCCGTTTTCCCCCCCAACACTGGCTCTGAAGTGTCCATGGTGGTGCTCGGAGTGGAGGTGGGGTCACCCCCAAGTATCGTGTCCAGCTCTTTGTAGAATTGGCAGGTCTTGGGGGGAGCACCCAAGCGGCCGTTTGTGTCGCGGGCTTTGCGGTAGGCACTCCGCAGTTCTTTCACTTTAATCCTGCACTGCAGGGCATCCCGGTCATGGCCCCTTTCCATCATGTCCTTTGATACCTTCCCGAAGGTATCGTAATTCCTACAGCTGGAGCGCAGCTGGGACTGGACAGCTTCCTCCCCCCAAACACTGATGAGGTCCAGCAACTCGCCATTGCTCCATGCTGGGGCTCGCTTGGCGCGTGGAGGCATGGTCACCTGGAAAGATTCGCTGATAGCACTCCACGCCACGCCTGGCTGAACAAACAGGAAGGGGATTTTTAAAATTCATGGGGAATGTAAAGGGCGGGTCACATGGTTGGTTACCTGAGGCCAGGGCAGTAGAGTTTGAACTGATGATCAGAGTGGCTAGAACAGGCATTGTGGGATACTGCCGAATACTTCTGGAGGCCATTCACAGCGCATTGGGCAGCCACACTGGCGCCGTAGCACTGCAGTGGCAGCGCAATACACGCTATTCCTCTCGGGGATGTGGAGTACATGCAGCGCTGCAACCATGAAGATACAGCGCTGCAAATGCCTTGCCAGTGTGGACGGGGAGTGAGTTACAGCGCTGGGGGCAGCTTTACAGCGCTGCAACTCGCAAGTGTAGCCAAAACCAAGTAGATGTTGTTTAACACGTCTTAGTTACTAATGGATTAGAAAGTACTTCATCATCATCTTGATATACACACATCATCCTGCTTCTTTCTAAACGCAGAACAGAAATATTTATTGAACACTTTTTCCCTATTCTTAAGGGCTTGGGTGAGTCTGCCTCATTCTTGATGCGTTTTGGTGGTTGTGTCCCATTATCAGTGGGTTTGGGTGGTTTTATCCCATTCTTGGGGGGATTGGATGGTTCTGTCCCATTCTTTATGGGTCTTGGTGGTTCTGGCCTGTTCTTGGGTGTGTGTGTGTGGGGTTTGGGTGGTTCTGTTCCATTCTTGATGGGTTTTGGTGGTTCTGCATTGTTCCCAGAGGGTGCTGAGTGGTTCTGCCCCATTCTTGGGTAAGGTTCTGTATTAGTATAGTACATCCAGGTACAGGTGATTGTTGGTGAGAACAGAAGTTGGGGGTGATGAGAAATTATTGTTGCTGGGGAAGCTGCTGGTGCTGAGTTTAACTGAAAGTCATTGTTTTCCCCCAATGAACATGTGGCCTGGGCCATAGTGTCTGCTGTAGGTTATCTTCTGCCACCAGAAATCAGGGCACAGGCAGGACCCAGCAGCACAATGTTCCACAAAGGGAAGGCTTCACCACTCTCTCCCCTCCATCCTGGGCTCGCAGGGCGTTAGTGCCAGTCAGATTTTGCAATGGGGAAGTGGTTATTCACAAATAATATACAAATGAGAGTGGGATGTAATTGTCTGTATTTTATAAGAGGCTGCACATTGCACAATCTCTAATGTTTGCTCAGCAATAATCTCCCACATCCCTTGTGTTGGCCTAATTCCTATTTTCTATCACGTGGTTAGTGCCTTGGGTAGCTCTTGATCAATAAATGCCAAAGCCCATCCATTCAAACAACACTCAGCCAGTGACAGGTCAATGGTTCGAGGTAATGCTGGGAAAAGCAACCTTGGCAGCCGAGGTCTCAGGCCGAATGGCCGTACAGGATGGCTCTAGTGTCCAAGCTGAGGAGGGGAGTGGATCTGAGCCCCATTTCTATCTCCACCTGGGGTCACAACTCCCCATGGCTGAATGGAGGGGCCTAACCAACTGCTTTTCTGTTGTAACAAGGGGTCATGGGCTGCTGCTCTAGCCTTCCCTTCCTTGCTGCCACCCTGGGTCTGCGTTCTTCATCATCTCCCAGGCCTTCTCTCCTCCTGTGCATCCCTCTCTCTTGGGTCTGTCTGGTCCACCTCCCCCCAACAGCCCCCTGCATCCTGCTCCCTTCTGGATCCCTGCTCTGTGCCTGCCCTGTCTCTGCATGGAGGAGGAGCAGGTGCTCGTCACAGAGCCCAGGGGTCATTTTATCAACAGGGCTTTGTGAAGATTTTTTGAAATATATATTGTTTAACCTCTGGGACTGTTTGAATTCCCAGAGGCATCTCCCAGAAAAGTGGCTGTTCCCTTCTCTCTCCAGCCCCCAGCACTTGGGTATGTCCATGGGGTGGCTGCCTTGAAATCCTGAGCCCCCCCCGTCCTCAACTCAGTTCTGGGGGGGGGGGGCACTATGCAGTCACGAGGTGAGGGGAGAGGCACCTGGAGTTGCTCTGGCCTGGTATGCACTAGATTTTTCCCTCTCCAGATTTCCCCATGAAGACCAGGAGCCTCCTGTCCCCCGCCAGGCTCGTTCTATATCCCGGGGCTTGTAGACTGAGGGAGTCACATTCACTGACATGCTCCTAAGCGTGATTTGCCCAGGTCAGGGCTGTCGGGTCAGTCATGTCAGCAGACTGCACCCTGCCCAAGTGTGTGTGCCAACAGGATATGGTCTGTAATGTAGCCAGCCCTCAGAGCCCGAGGGCAGCTGTCTCTCCAGATCTCTGGAAAACTCGGAGGAGAGAGGAGGGGTGGGCAGGGGACAAAGGGAGAAGGGGGAAAAAGAGAGGAGACAGCAGAAGGAAAAGAGCAAGAAACAAATGCCCCAGAGCCACCTTGTCTGCTCCCCACCCTTGCCGCTGCCAACACCCAACCACATACAAATAAAGGAGTGGGGAGGGCTGGCTCAGGGACCCAGAATGGGGCAAGAAGTAGAAATCAGGGAGATGTCCTGGCCTGTGGGATGGGGAGCAAAGCCTTCTGTATCCCCTCCCCTCCCCCAACAACCCTCACCCCAGCAGCCCCATCCCCCACCAGTCCCCCTCCCATCAAGCAACCCTCATCCCCCAAACATTCCCCACTGAAGAGCCCTACCCCAAACACCCCCTACCCTTGCTCCCCCTTTTCTCTCTCTCTCCCTCCTCCTCCTCTCTCTTTTTACCATCAGTCATTTTTTGGGAGGGGGGTGGGATTTTCTGCTTTTGAAAATGGCCCAGAAGCTGAAGGAAAAGAAGGAAAAACCCTGAATGAAAAGAAATGATGAATATGATGAAAAAAGGGTGGGGAAAAAATGGTAAAACACGGTGAACCTCACTGCTCTTCCTGGCGATGTTTGATTGTGAAGAAAAGAGGGGGAAACCCTTTTCATTCAAAACCTTTCACCTCCCTGTAATCACTAATAACACTATTTGTCCTTTTGTAAAGCTAGGCTGTCTGTTCACACATCCTGAAGATTTCTGTTGGTTCTGCAGCTAGCCGCCAAGTCTGATGCAAAAGGCCCAACTAACAGCAAGACACATGGAGAAATTCCCTCCAACTTCCCTCCCCCCCACAAAAATGTGGAAATTGTTCTTCCTTTTTATCCTTTCCTCAGTTTGCCAGTGTTCTTGAGAAAGGGCACCAGGCATGAAGAAGTGTCTCCTTCTGAGTGTGCAATCCAACAGCAGAGTTTGAGGTTCAAATGCATTTAAGCTAGAGTCTCAGGCCTAGTCTACACTTACCGGCTGGTCCGGAGGCACGCCATCGATGTTCTGGGATCGATTTATCGCGTCTGGTTAAGACGCGATAAATCGATCCCGGATCGATCCCGGAAGTGCTCACAATCGACGCCGGTACTCCAGCTCGCCGAGAGGAGTATGCGGCGTCGACGGGGGGAGACTTCCGGCCGCGTCTGGACCGCGGTAAGTCCGGACTAAGGTACTTCGAATTCAGCTACGTTATTAACGTAGCTGAATTTGCGTACCTTAGTCCGAAGTCCGGACTAAGTGTAGACCAGCCCTCAGCAACCTCTTAAGAGCTCACTAAAATAGGAATCAGAGAACACTTGTGGGTCATTGGGACAAACAAAGAAACTCTCTTTAAAGTATCTTATTTGTCTAGGTCAAAGACATGGAGGCAAATGAATCTCTGGTGTAACACCATTGACTTCACCGGAGAATGAATGGATGAATTTGGTCCATATATTTATTCACACTTACTTTTCCCCTGCAGTTTTTTTCTGTATTTTTAGTGCTTGAACTGAAATAAGGGAGACATAATGGATGATGCAAAACACTGTTTAGAAAGCACAAAAGTTCTGCATTTTACTTTGTGTGTATTTTACTATTGAAAAATCTGATATGCCAAGAGAAATATTAATTTTTAACAAACAAAAATGGAAAATTCCCCCAAAGCTCTGAGTTACCTAGTGCTATAAACCACTGGGGTTTGTGGATCTCTGATCTCAGTAAAGTCAGATACACTTAGCAGGTCTCGTCAGAACTTGTTCTATTTTTCAGTGTATTTCTCTAGGATTCTAGGTTTCTCGGAGTCCACTTCACTTCTGCCCTTTTGTAGAGAAATGTGCATAATTCTACAAATCTCTGAGTGCTAGTGAAATGCCTGCCAGATTCTGCCCTTTGGTTATGGCTCTGCCCGCGATCTGAGTGGGAATGAAATTTCTGACTCTGAGCTTTGGGTAAACATAACTCCTTATTTTGCTCTGCTGGGGTCTCTGCTTACATATGGTTGTCCAATCCAGGGCTGGTTTCTTATCCATTCTTTCACCATCACTGGCTGAGTCACTGTGATTAGCTTTGGCAGAGGAATAAACAGTCACAGCTGAAATTGCAGGGCTCAACCTGTCTTGCAGCCACCTGAGCTGTGATCCTCTACTTGGGAAGGAGCTCCCTGAGAAGCACTCAAATGCTGAAGGAAAGAATGTAGTTGGGAGTCTTCTTCCAAGTCTGTACTGAATAACTGCACCAGTGTATGGCTGTGCTGCTGGGGTCCTGCCTTTCAGAGGAGCTGTAAAATGGAGGGGTTATTAAAGAGCCGTAGGTGCCAGGATGTGGAACCCTGCTGCCCCACATCTCCTAGAGCAGGGGTGGGCAAATTATGGACTGCGGGCTGGATTCAGCCCACCAGCCATTTTAAGCCGGCCCTCGAGCTCCCGCTGGGGAGCAGGGTCTGGAGCTTGCCCTGCTCCGGCGCTCCAGCTGGGGAGCAGGGTTGGGGGCCACTCCACGTGGCTCCCAGAGGCAGCGACATGGCCCCGCTCTGGCTCCTACATGTAGGGGCAGCCAGGGGGGGCTCCGTTTTGCATGCTGCCCCCGCCCCAAGTGCTGCCCCCACAGTTCCCATTGGTCGGGAACTGCAGCCAATGGGAGCTGCAGGGGTGACTGTGGATGGGGCAACACGCAGAGCCACCTGGCCGCAGCTCCGCATAGGAGCTGGCGGGGGGACATGCCATCCCATCCTAGATCTTTCCAGTACTCAGGGGCACATCCCCATTCCCAACCCACACACCTCTCTGGATGCTGCTGGCTGGTCCTGCCCCAAAAGCTGTGGCCTTGCTTCCACCTCCCCAGGACCGGCTTCAGGCACCAGCGCAGGGAGCAGGTGCTTGGGGTGGCCAATGGAAAGGGGCAGCACCTCTGGCTCTTCGGCAGCAATTTGGCGACGGGTCCCTCAGTCCCTCTCGGAGGGAAGCACCTGCCGCCAAATTGCCGCCGAAGAATGAAGCGGCGGCAGTAGAGCTGCTGCCGATCGCGGCTTTTTTTTTTTTTCCCCCGCCACTTGGGGCAGCAAAAATGCTGGAGCCAGCCCTGCACCTCCCCCACCTCCTTCCCCATTTCGGCGCCTCATCTTGTGCTCCTGGAGGAGTTGTGCCAGAACAGACGCTGCCACTGTTCTGCCGGGCCTGGCCTGGCCTGGGCCGTGGAAGCCTCTGGTACCCAACCCCCCTTGCTGACTGACATGACGGGGGCTGCCCCGCGCTGCCCCAAAAGAACAGGGAATTGTGGCTAGGACACCGCAGCTGACAGAGGGTGCCCCCTCACTCACACAGAGCTACCCCTGGAGTCGGGTTCTGCTCCGTGCGAGTTGGGGGGAAGGATCCTGAGGCTTGACCCTCCAGTCCGTGGGGGAGCAGATCACCAGCAAGGTTCTCCCCAATCCCACTGTCCTGGCTTGGCCTTGTGGTGGAGGCCAGGAGCCCTGCCCCAAACCCTAGCAGGCCCCTGAGAGTTCTCAGGCAGCCAGCACTATCCTGGCAGCGGCCAAGTGCCTCTGTGTTGGTGCTGGTCCCTGGCACCATCTCTTGGGGTTTCCTGACTCCAAGAGGGCCAAGAATCCCACCCCCTCAGTGGCCAGAGACTCCGGGCTGTGATACTTTCTGCTGACAATGTTCTGCAGCCTGGGTCTTGATTGGGGTGGGGACGGGAAGGGGATTCAGGGGAATAATGATGTGCAACCCTGGCCATGCCCCTGACCTGCCCACTCCTCCCTTGGACCTGCCCTGTCTCCTCTCTACTTCTGCCCCTGCCCTGGGCCACGCAGAGCCTGCTGTGCAGCATGTGGTGATAACAGGAGACGGTGGCTCACCCCCTCCTTCTGAGAGGAGAGGGGCAGATCGGAGCATGAAGGGGCTGCTCCACATGCGGCGCTAGGGGGCTGATCGGCCCATAATGATTAAAAAATCAAAAAGAGAAACTGGCCTGAGGGCTGCAGTGCAGGCCAAGGATGGGCCGAGTTCTGCTTTTCGCCCTGCGTGTGGAACTGCTGACACATCCCCCTTCAGCTTCCCCAAGCAGGCTGGGAGGCTGGTTTTTCTGCCCTATATTGCTTTGCCAGCGTTTCCCTGAATTTCCCCCGCTGGCAGTGGTCTGACAGGAATGGAACATTTCTTGTCCCTCTCTGAGTCTAGCCTTCGTTTTCTGGCTAGAGATTCACATTTTACTTCTTCCAACATGGTCTTTTCAGATGCGTTCCGCAGGGCAGGGCCGTCCCTCCTATGAGTTCGGCCAGCACCTAGCGCAGTGTGAGTGCTACTAGAATAGAACTAACAGCCAAGGACAGCCAGCCCGTTTTACACAACCTTGGCACCCTCTTGTGCACATGGCTGTCTTGTCGTAGGGCTCCCTCTGAAGAGCTGGGTTCTGGCGGTGCCCAGTGGAGGGCAGGAGGAGAGGTCTATGGTTATTGTCTTTGTTCTGATCTTTTCTCCATACTGTTCCTTCCCATGCTGACCCTGGAGGTTATTGTGTAAAAGTTCAGCATGATCTGAACGTGAATGAATGCCTGCAGCTGCTGAGCCTGGGGACTGGTTACTCACGTCATTGAGTAAGATGGGAAACTTGTTGATTTACAGGAAGGCTAATCAAAAGTCTGCTTTATTGTTAGCAACAGGCATGCCGCTGTGTAACAGAGAAGATGAAAATAAAGAGGGGAACAGGGCATTTTAGGTTTGGAAGATAAATTCAGATCTTCCCGAAGAACAAATATTCCTGATGTAGTGAAGTTATGTCAGCCTGGAGCACAGATTTCTTATAACTGCTCTGAATCGGGTGTCGGGGATGCTTCCAAACCCCCTTCAAGGCCAGCCCCACCAGGAACCCAAGCAGGGGCTGACTGAGCTCGGGGCCTGCTCTTCACACAGATTTTTTTTGTTAGGGGTGTGATTTTTTACCATTATAGCTATACTGGTACAAACCCTGGAATGGACACACAGGGCCGGCCTTAGGGAAATTGGCACCCTGGGAAAACTTGTATTTTGGGGTCCCTCCACCCCCATCATTCCTGGCCCGCACAGGATCCCTGGGCTTCCTCATCACCTTTGGGCCCCGTTGCCACCCACAATGTTTAATTTGTATAGAAAGAGATGCCAGAGCTCAGCCGTGGCTCAAATTAAGCACTGGCAGGGCGGCCTGACACGGGCGGGTGCTAGCCGCCAGTACCAGGTTTACCATGGTGCCAGTGGCTCCATGGTGTCAGGCCCACACTCAGAAGGGGCCCCGGTGTCTGGACTGTGGCCCCACCTCTCCAACCTGCTCTGCCTGGGTTCTGCTGGGACAAGGCCCACCCACCGCTCACTCCTTTCCCCCCCCCGCCTAACCCCTGGAGCGTGAGTGGTGGGCTGGGCCCCTCCAGGCATGTGAGTCCTGAAGGAGCCTGGCCGGGCATGGGATGGGAAAGAGAAGGGGGCAGGGGAAGCGGGGCTGGAGGGAAGCGGGGGCAGGGGGAAAGAGGCGGGGGGGAGGAAGGGAGTGGGATGGGGAGGAGATGGAGTGGTGGGAAAGGGGCATGGGATGGGAAAGAGAACGGGGCAGGGAAAGCTGGGGTGGGGGGAATCAGGGGTGGGGGGGAAAGAGGCAGTGGGGGCGAAGGGGGTGGGGTGGGGAGGAGATGAGGCTGCCGGGAAGGGGCATGGGATGGGGAAGAGAAGGGGATAGGAGAAGTGGGGGCAGGGATGAAGCTGGAGCGCAGAATGCAGCATCCGCTTGGCAGAAGCTGGGGCTCCCCTGTTAAGCAGGCCCATCGAACCCTCACCCTGACAAGCCCCACCTCTCCTGCAGCTGTACCACCCCACTGACCCCCCCCAGACACCCACCCCACTGAGCTCCAACCATCTACACCTGAACCCCCACCCAAATGAGTCCCACCTCTCCTGCACCTAGACCCCCCCGCTGAGCCCCAAACACTCTCACCAGGATCCCTGCAGAGTCCCATTGCCCCTGCACCTGGAACCTCCCAATGAGCTTCTGTGCATCCAGATCTCCCACTGAGTCACCCGCACCCAGATTGCCCCCCAGAGGACTCTCCTATCCCACCTGGATCCCCCACACTAAGTCCCACTGCACTGGGATCCTGCTGCCGGGCTGAGCATGCTCACCCACACCTGGTGCGTCTGGCACAGGGGGGCAGGGCCCCAGGGTGTTTCTGGGGCAGGCCTGGCCCTTGCACTGTGTCAGGGTTGGGTGCAGCTTCACCGCTGAGTCCCTGTCCCGGGGTGGGGTGGGGGAGGCTGCAGGTTAATCTCCCACCTCCATGCAACCAGTGGGCTGTGCTCCCCACTGCCATGTTGTAGCCTCCACATTTATTTATTGACAAATAAAATTTGCAGAATTTTAAAATATTGTGCGCAGAATTTTTTAATTTTTTGGTGCAGAATCCCCTCAGGAATATGGGATGCTGTGCAGCTGTGACGGAAGGTGGTGGGCAGGACTATGGGTGGGGGGCACTGGGTAAGCGGTGTGGTGTGCAGGGTGCTGTGCAGTTGTGGTGGGAGGCCAGCAGGGGAGGTCTCTGGGAGGGGTGGGGGCTGGGCATAGAGCTCTGTGGTGGAGGTCTCTGGGCGAGGGGGCTGTGACATTATTGACATGAACTGTGACCATATAGATCAATGTTGCAATCAGGGTCCTATGGTTGCACCAGGTCTTGTACAGAGGAGGCCAAGTGGGGTGTCTATGGAAAGGTTGTAGCTTGCTGGTAATGATTATGCTGTCTGTATGTGTGTATCATTTTTGTATTTGAAGTTATGAATATTGGCTATGTCCTTGTTTGATTCTAAGTAGCCTCAGTGAAGCATTTGGTCAGCTTCTTGAGAAAAGACTATTCTCGGTAAGTGCCCAATCAAGAAACACTTAACTGACAATGGACTTTGGGAGATGCCAATCCACATCTGAGCTTTCCTGGGAACGTTCAAACTAACTTGTAAACAATGGCGTCGGCCTGCAAAAGCTGAACCATTCATAGACCTGTGACTTGCCCAGGTGACTGCAAACTCCATTTTGTTGAGGGGATTTTACACAGGAGAACAAAAGGGTTTCCACCCACAAGAGAAAGACTATATAAGGCCCTGGAAACCCCTCCATTTTGTCTTCAGCTGGCTCAGAAGATAGCCTCTCTACCCCAAAGAGATGCCTGAAAGAAACTGGAACAAAGGACAGTAACTACGGGGGTGTGAGTGATTGCTGGACCCAGACTAGGAAGGAGTCTAGTCTGTCAAAGAAGCTTATTGGAACATCTCTGAGGGTGAGATTTATCTGCATTTAGTTTCTAACAGTATTAGGCTTAGACTTGCGTGTTTTTGTTTTATTTTGCTTGGTAATTTACTTTGTTCTGTCTGTTATTACTTGGAACCACTTAAATCATACTTTTTTCATTTAATAAAATCACTTTTTGCTTATTAATTGACCCAGAGCAATTAATTCCCCCTAATTAATTACTGGGGGAGCAAACAGCTGTGCATATCTCTCTATCAGTGTTATAGAGGGCTAACAATTTATGAGTTTACCCTGTATAAGCTTTATACAGAGTAAAATAGATGTATTTGGGGTTTGGATCCCATTGGGAGCTAGGTATCTGGGTGCTGGAGGCAGGAGCACTTCTTAAGCTGTTTTCAGTTAAGCCTGCAGCTTTTGGGGGATGTGGTTCAGACCTGGGTCTGTGTTTGCAGCCGGCTAGCGTGTCTGGCTCAACAAGACAGGGTACTGAAGTCCCCAAGCTGCCAGGAAAAACTGGCTCAGAGACCATCTCAGCACATCAGGTGACAGTCCCAAGGGGAGGTCTCTGTGATCCAACCCATCACAGGGGCTCTGGGCATAAGGGTGGGGCACTGGGCCAGGGGGCGGTGTGTGTGGGCCTGCCCTCAAAGGGAAGGAGCATGCTGGCAGCACAGGGCTGGGCAGGCCAGTGTGCGTCTGGCAACTGCAGGTTTGTAAACAGTGCTCTCCTGCTGGGCTGTGCAGAGCGGGGCTGCTCCCGCCGTGCTGTGCCTCATTGCCCCAGCCTGTCCTTCACTCTGGAGACTGACCATCCCGTCCTCCTGCACCTTGCCCCATGGGGGCCCAATAATATGTTTGGTGCCGGGCCCACAAAAAGTTTATCCGGCCCTGCTGGCCGGGCACCCAGCTCTGAAGCCAATGCCACTGCCAGCAGCAGTGAAGAAGTAAGGGTGGCTTTTAAGGATAATACAGTTCCTGTTGTTCCTTTATTCTTTTGAGTTAGAGCTTAAGTCTGTCCACTTCTGCCTTCGGTTCTAGTTCCTGAAATCAAATATATGCCATTTTCTGTTCACACTCAAAACGCAGGCGTTCTCTTTCAGCAGCTTCTCCTTCTATAGCAGCTATTTTTTGCTTTTGTTCAAGTTCTAGCTACTGGTTTCTCACTGCAAGCATTTTCACTGGGTTTGCTTCCTTATCACTGGCAATTAATAGATTTTTCAGTTCCTGCTCTGGGGCCTTCTGATCCAAAATCCCAATTAATCTGTGGTAATGGGTATCTAAGCACGACTACGCCACTGGGACCGGGGTTCTAGTGGAGGCCAGCAATGCTCACTCAATTAGGGTGAACTGCAAAGAATGGGGCAGTCAATCCCCATAAACTGGTGGATATTCCAATACTTAGATTTATCAAGCCAGCATAAAACAGCTTCTTTATTACCTCACTGGTTACTCAGAAATCCAAACAACACAGTTCCCTTAAAGTGATCCAGCCTCAGGCCTCCATCCGGTACCCACATCACATATGATGATTTCTGTAAATCTTATTTCATCATATAAAAGAAAAGGTTCTACCAATCCCAAAGGATCAGACACATCACCTCCCAGGTTAATGAATGATTCAGATGTTACCCAAATACATGCTACAGCCAGTTCTTATTAATTAAACTAAAATTTATTAAAAAACAAAAAGAGAGTATGGTTAAAAGATCACTATACATACAGACATGAGTTCAACCCATTGAGGTTCAGATTCATAGCAGAGATGGTGAACTTTGTAGTTGCAGAGAGTTCTTTCAGAAATAGTTCAGAGTTTATAGTCCAATGTCCAAATCTCATATTCAGGGCGTACCAGCATAACTGGAACCTCAGTCTTGTGACTCAAACTTCCCCTGATGAAGCCTAAGCAGATCTGAGATGACAGAATCAGGATCCAAGGGTTTTTAAACAATGTTCTAGCATCCACTTGACCACACAATCCTGGTTAAACAATAGGCTGTTGATGTGACCTTTTGCTTTCTAAACACCACCAGTAATTAGTTACACAAATTAACATAGGGCAATTTATCCATTAGGCAGTCTATTACAAACTTCAAAGAGACATTGTAATGCTCCCTCACGCTCCTGGTCGGAGGGAGGCCACTCAGGCGAGTCCTGTCGGGTCAGGGCAAGAGCCCCCAATAGGGCTGCGCGATCCAAGGTCAATACCAGGCTTTAGCCTGGGCTTGGGTAGCTCAAGTAGTCAGCCCTTAAACACGGTCTACCAGGGCTGGCTTGGCCTGGGCACAGCTCCGGCAGCCAGCAAACAAACAGTCTTTACAGGGATGGCTTTAGCCTGAGTAGGATTCAGGCAGCCAGCAAACAAAAGTCTTTACAGGTGAGTGATAAGGGAGCTCCTATCCTTGGCTAGAGCCTCCTTGCACCATGTAGGTGGTCAGCCACCCGGGGTAGGGTGGTGGTGGCAGGGGGGCTGCGGGCCCACCCTACTCCATCGCGCCCCAGCCAAGGGCCCTGGCAGGATTGGCTGCCCCTGTGTCGGCGGGGATCCAGCCGCAACATACCAACTGAGCCGGACTGGGCTCTGCAGCCGGCGGCTCCGTGGCTGCCCCTGGGCCACTTCCTGCCACCCCGGGGTTCAATACCTGCAGCCTCCAGGGCTCTTCTGGCTCCTCGGGATATATGGCAGCAGGTACTCCGGGCCAGTCCTCATCAGCGTCTGGGCATCGAGAACCATCAGGCGCAGGTTCCTCTCGGGGACGTGGGAGAACAGGCAGAGCATCCTTGTCCTCCTCAGGCTCTCTCCCAACTGCGCTGTGGGGCCGGCCTTTTATACTTCCGGCCCCGCCCTGGTACTTCTGGTGAGTGGGGCGGGGCAATCTAGGCTCCACCCTCCAAGGGGCGTGTAATGCTCCCTTGCTCTCCTGCTCGGAGGGAGGCCACTCAGCCTCACTACAGACATATAGACAATGACATTATTTTACCCAAGATTCATCCAAATGTTAATATTCCCTTTTGATCTCTGAATCAATAGTTACAGTGAAAGACAGGAATTGTATGTTTACGGGTAGCATCTAAGATACACACAATTAGTATTACTTCTAACAATATAGGTTTGCATTTCAGAGTTCTAGCCTATTTAGCATGAATGGCCCTAATTATCGTTCCCAGACCTTTCTAACATGACCTTAAAGGTGGGCTTTGGGTCATTCAGCCTGCAAGCTGTTTAACCCTTTCTAGCCATGTGTCACACACACATTTGATACCTTGTACACTATCTTTAGTAGAGATAAATAAAAATTAATAAATACTGCTTACTTTCTCTAACAGACACACTGTGTTACTGCCATTATCTCCTCTATTTTAGTCAATTGTTTTTCACTTAAAACATAATTTTAACATATGTGATTACATTTTTCCCCTCTTTTATTAAGAAAGGGAATTAATTTTTCTAATTATTTTGGCATTTATGTTTACCGATAGCAATCATGTATGTGACTCACTAACATTTGACTCCATCATGGCTATTGGTATTGGGGTTGGAACTGCAGTTATTTTCATGCAAATTTTAAGTTATTTTACAGAAGTAATTAAAAATACAATTTGAAAATAAGTGACTTTCATCTGCACAGCATCTGAAGTTATGTTTTAACTAAGGTTTTTTAAACTTGCATTGCTAAAGTGAGTACAAACTAAAGTTACATTTTAGAAGGATACTATTATTTGATTGTACCACTTTAGATAATGAATGACAATGACAATGATAATAACAGTAATAATGATAATTACTCCAGCCAGGAGAGGTTAGGCACTTTAGAACTCCCTACTCAAAGAATTCAGTGTAGCATAAGAGAGAAATAAAATTCTGAAATGCACAGACCGGTCAAAACACTAAAATAACAGCTTTCAATAATATTATTGAAAGAATAAAATTACAGAGAATATATGTGTATTGCAGGAAATACCAACAAGTACCAGCAGCAATATAAATGTGTTCGGAGGTGATGAGTGTGAAAGAGACAGCGGGTGTGAGCTGGGGGAGTGTGTGAGAGACCATGCCCCACCCCGCCCTGCCCCTGAAAGCTCCTTCAGACAGTGCAGCAGCCACCAGCAGCTCCGTCCCTCTCTTGGTGAGCCCTGTCCCCTCACCCCACCACCTGCTGTGCAGAGATGGGGTACCTGGGTAGGGGGGCAGGGGACACCCTGACATCAGAGCCCCTCCCCCCCACAGCAGACAGGAAGCTCCTGCCTAAGGCCAGCCCTGTGGACACAGTTATCCTGGAACAAAGGTACCTTATCCTGAGGTCGTTTATTCTCCTACACAGACAGGAATAAGGCCTGGTCTACACTATGAGTTTAGGTCAAATTTAGCAGCGTTAAATCGAATTAACCCTGCACCCGTCCACACAATGAAGCCGTTTACTTCGACATAAAGGGCTCTTAAAATCGATTTCTGTACTCCTCCCTGACGAGGGGAGTAGCGCCGAAATCAACATTGCCATTTTGAATTAGGGTTAGCGTGGCCACAATTCGATGGTATTGGCCTCCAGGAGCTATCCCACAGTGCACCATTGTGACCGCTCTGGACAGCAATCTGAACTCGGATGCACTGGCCAGGTACTCAGGAAAAGCCCCACGAACTTTTGAATTTCATTTCCTGTTTGCCCAGCGTGAAGCGCTGATCAGCACAGGTGACCATGCAGAGCTCATCAGCACAGCCAGAATCAAAAAAGAGCTCCAGCATGGACCGTACGGGAGATACTGAATCTGATCTCTGTATGGGGAGATGAATCTGTTCTATCAGAACTCCGTTCCAAAAGACGAAATGCCAAAACATTTGAAAAAATCTCCTTGGCCATGATGGACAGACGCCACAACAGGGACACAACACAGTGCTGCGTGAAATTTAAGGAGCTCAGACAAGCGTACCAAAAGCCAAAGAATCAAATGGACGCTCACGGAGGGAGGGGCGACTGACGACTGTAGCTATCCCACAGTTCCCACCAGTAAGTGAACACTTCAATCTCCCTGGTCATTCTATTACAGATTTAAAAGTCACTATCATTGAACAAAAAAAGTCAGAAACAGCTTTCAAAGAGAAACAGCAGAACTAAAATTCATTTGCAAATTTAACGCCATTAATCTGGACTTAAATAGGGACTGGGAGTGGCTGGCTCATTACAGAAGCAGCTTTTCCTCTCCTGGAATTGACACCTCCTCGTCTATTATTGGGAGTGGACTACATCCACCCTGATTGAATTGGCCCTGTCAACACAGGTTCTCCACTTGCGAAGTAACTCCCTGCTCTCCATGTGTCAGTATATAATGCCTGCATCTGTAACTTTCACTCCATGCATCCGAAGAAGTGAGGTTTTTACCCACGAAAGCTTATGCCCAAATAAATCTGTTAGTCTTTAAGCTGCCACCAGACTCCTTGTTTTTGTAGATACAGACTAACATGGCTACCCCCTGATACTATTTGCTAACTTGCAAAGCAGCAGACGGTACAGTATGGTTGGTAACCGTCTTTGCTAACTTGCAAAGCCAAGGGGATGCTGCTGTGTTGCGCTGCAGTACCGCGTCTGTCAGCAGCATCCAGTAGACATACGGTGACAATGAAGGCTGAACGGGCTCCAAGGTTGCCATGCTATGGCGTCTGCCTGGGCAATCCAGGGAAAAGGGCATGAAATGATTGTCTGCTATTGCTTTCAGGGAGGGAGGATTGACTGACAACATTTACCCATAACCACCCGTGACAAATTTTTGGCTCCATCAGGCATTGGGATCTCAATCCAGAATTCCAATGGGTGGGGGAGACTGCGGGAACTATGGGATAGTTATGGGATAGCTACCCACAGTGCAACGCTCCGGAAGTCAACGCTAGCCTCGGTACATGGACGCACATTGCCGAATTAATGTGCTTAGTGTGGCCGCATGCACTCGACTTTATACAATCGGTTGCCAAAAATCAAATTCTGTAAATTCGGAGTAATCCCATAGTGTAGACATACCCTAAGTGATATTGATATAAGCACTTTTATACTAGTATAACTGCATCCACACTAGGGAATTATACAACTTTAGACCGTGGTGTTGAAGTGGTGCAACTTTTGAGTATAGACAAACCTCTCAGGCTGTGGTTCAAATCTAGCCCAGGTTAGCAGTGATTGGAACCTGTTGTCATCTGATCTCTCTTTGGGGCCTCCTGCATGAAATGGGTTGGGAGGGAATCTCCATAGCGCATACCCCGTAGCAACCCAGCCAGGAAACCCATGAATGAACCAGTGGACTGGCCTCCTCACTTGATCCTAGAGCAGGCTGTCTCCTCCAGCTCAAGCAATGAGCGTGGGGGTCCATGTGGGAATGGAGTCCCCCAGGAATGAACGTCTATCCCAAACCTCCCCACTAGAGCAGGGCAGGAAACAGTTTTCCCATCCTGAAAAAGTTTTCAAGGTTTCAATTGTTTTTCCTTTTCTCGTTTGGGACCCAAAAAAAAAAAAAAAATATTTGAAATTTTTGCAAACCAAAAAAATCCCCCCAAAACAAAAAACCCAAATGATTCAGGTCAATTAAAATGTTTTGTTTCAATGTCCAGAGAACAAACCACATGGGACAGATGTTGCTTAAAGCCCTTCTGGAAAGCACTCAGCCGCTGTGGCGCTGAGGGCAGGAGAAGAAGCCGTATAAAATAGACCAGAACATGCACCTAGCCTGTGAAGCCGTGAAGGATTTCAGATGTCTGCAGGGCTGGGAGTCAAACACCTAGCAACAGCAATACGGAAAGAGATCAAATCGACTTGGGCTGTTGTTCCTGGGTGAGTGTGCAAGGGGCAGAACATTTATAAACAGGGCCAAACAGCGTAGGTGATTCCATAGCACCCGTCTGCCTGCGTCCGACAGGGTAAAGCCACGTTCTCATTTCCATGGTAAGGCCTCTTTGCCCCACTCTGGCGTACTCCCACTTCAAAACTTTACACAGCCAGAGGGGCCTAAGTGAAAAGGAGCATAACGCCAAGGTTTTCTCACTGCGCGTGGACTGCTATTTCGATAATATGGGCTGACGTTTTGCTATTTTCCTTTGCGAACTATGCATAAACCTAGAACAGAAGAGGGAATTTCATTAGCTGGCTACTCGATTTACCTAGCTGCTGATTCTTGGGGGAGTCAGCTCTGTTTTGCTTTGCAGCTGCTTAACTCCAAGTTCCCATCCCTAGTCTGCTGCCTTGATTTGCACAGGCACGGGGTAGAAGGCCATTTCTATCTATCGGGTTTGGTAGCATTACTGTAATGTCTGAGTCCCTCCTCTTCCTCCCCTCCCCGCCCACAGCAGGGAAGTGCTGTGACTCCCACTGGACAAAAGGGAACTGAGGCCCAGAGAGACTAAGAATAAAACTTTCAAAAGCACAGAACCAACTTAGGAGCCAAGACCCGTTGTCAGAAGGGATTTAGGCACTTCAGAGCCTAGGTCCCAGTGGTTTTCAATGAAACATGTTCCTAAGTGATTTAAGTGCTTTTGAAAGTTGACCCTCACTGACTAGCCCCAAGTCGCACAGGAAGCCTAGGGTGGAGCAGGAATTGGAGCCAGGGCCCTGTGCATCCTAACCACTAGACCATCCTTCCACCTCACCTGTTAAACTGGGCACTTACTGGGCTGATTTCTCTCCCGCCAGTGTTAAAAGCTGTCACTAACCTGGCGAAGCTGGGCTGATTGGGAAGGGCTGGCTCCTTCACAGCTTGCCCGGCTCCGCTGAATAGCCGGCACATGCAGGGCAGGTGATAAATTCTCAAGGGTCTGATTCTCATTTACATTGAGGCTCCGTTATGCCACTCTGGCAGGGCCTATAAGTGGCCATATGCCAGAGAGGCATAAAAGAGCCTCAGGGTAAGTGAGAATCAGGCCCTCAAGTACTGTGCTACTTAGATGTACCCCACCCATCAAGCAAACTGTTTGTCATTACAGAGTCTGCTCTGTGCCTACTGTACCTGCTGGGCTATCAGATATCAGTTCCCAGGGCCATGCAACTGTATCTTTTTATAATCCAGACACTGCTTTTCTCCTAGGGGTCATGGGAGGATAGGTGTGGCGAACACACACTTTGCCAGGCAGCAACATACTGACAAGGACATTCTTCTAGCAACACATAATAAGTTCTCTTGACAATAACCTGAAACAAGAATCCTAGTTTACGTCAACATAAAAGGCTATACAGAAGTGCCATTTACCCAATTCACCCTTATTTCCTTGGTTGGATTGAATGGAAGTTATGCAGTTCTTTGCTACCCTTTATTCGTCCTGCCCTCTCTTCTTTGGACTCACTTTGGGACTCTAAGGTTACTGTGTAAAAGCTCATGTTTAGCCGGAAGACAGAAAAACAGGTCTTCAGTGAATGTGGGCGGCTTGGCAGCTTGAGAATTTAGTCCCTTATTTTTACAATCATCTTTCAATTTAAACAACATGCGTTTCAAATTACTGGCTCCTGCAGAGCTGGAGATCACAGTTCATTGATGGAGAGATCTCAAGGCCTCCCAAGGAGGAAGTTCCACATCAGAATCTCCAGCCCTCAGTTTATTTTGGAGACTCTACATACAGAACTGAATTAGATGCCACTCTATGCTCTGTTTGTTGGCTGATTTTTGAAAGGAAACAATTGTATATTGCAAGCGTTGGCCAGTGCCACCCTAGAAGTGCGTGGTCAGCCCTTCCATAACTTTGACTTCTTCTCCACCAAATCTGTTGTTGCAACTGAGAAGGACTTGGAATTAATTCCAAGCAGAACAGAGGGGAAAGAGAAAGTTCTGTACTTCTGGAGTAAACAGGATTCCAGGAGCCAGGCGTACCCGTTACCTTTCTGGGTGAAACTTTCTTTTAAAGAAATGCTTTTCCCAAACTGCTTCCCTGTTGGAAATTCTGTAGAACTTTAGAGTAGTTTGGGTTTACACCAGTTCAGTCTGTATCACACTTCCATCCACGATATGTCCCCCAAACCATTCCTAGAGCTCAGACAGGTGCTCGGCGAGGATGCTCTGCACTTTGCATTTGGTCTGGCTTGGAGAATGGGTGGTTGGGGATCCAAGTGTCATGCTGGGGCTATCATTTTTCCAGGCTCAGGTCAGGGCTCAGTTGTGCTTTGCCCCTAGAGAAAGATGGACTCAGATGGGTCTCAGATTTCTCTAGAGGAGAATATTGCACAGCAAGTTGTCTGCTCTGTGCATGGCCATCTTTTGTCCCTGACAAGTGATACAGTGTCTCCTAAATGTCCCTTTGCCTCATGTCACCTTCACACACACCAGAGTAAACACATGACCTGAGACAATGTTTGTAGCTCTTTCCAGCGCGCCCTTGAATTCGTAGTCAGTCTCCCTGGAATGATTGCTGACTGCGTGGAAGGGAAGTGACCCTCCAAGAAGCACTACTGGGCCCATGCTCAGGAATCCAGCTTTTAATGCTGACAGTCTTGCCCAGTTGCCTCTTAGCCTCTGACTTGCCTTTTTCAGGATGGGTGCCTGAGAGAGTCATAGTAAAGGAGCTCTGGTGTCCTTGGTCCCTTTCACTTTGGTGTTTGCTGTAGCTAAAAAGCTGGGTCTGTTGGTCAGTGAGCACCTCTGAGAATGGATAAAGGTCCCCTGACCATGCTAATATTTACAAATCTCCCAGCAGCCGTCACCCCTGCAGGTCAGGTGGGTTCTGGACACACCTGTGCCCTCAGCGAAGGGGGATTGGAGCTGCACTTCAGGGACTCTGCTTTTTCTTCCTTGACAGATTCCAGGGCCTGTCATGGACAACTACTCGTTTGCTTTCCAGGCTGTCCCATGCAGGGCATCACCCCTCTGGTGGCTGTGAGTTGCAGGCCTGTCAGTGTGGCTGGGGAACCTCACTTCTAGGTGTCATGACAGGGGCTTGGGTGGTCAGGCCTAGTGGTTGGAGAGGCCAGAGCAGAGCCAGACTCAAAAATCAGGAGTCAGAGTGGGGTCAGGAGTCCAGGAGCAACCCGCAAGGCAGGTCTGTCATGACAGCTGGCAGGGGAGTCCCCCTTCTTGCATAGACACTCCTGGGACTCCCTGGGCTAGGGCACCTGGACCAATCTGGGGCCAGGAGGGAAACTTTCAGGCCGGCCTTGCGAGGTGGGCCTGCCTGTGGAGTTTGTGTGTCTGTGTGACCGTACGTACAGCCCGTGTGGGGTAGCTGCATGGGGGGGGTCACTGTCCACACCCCGCAGAACCTCACACTAGGTCCCTGTTTCATCGCGCGTGGGCATGGCAGTCCCTTTGCTTTGCCAGTGCCTGGCCACGATGGGGGCATGCAGGAGAGTGAGCTGGTGGAAGCCAGTGCCCTGTTTGTGTCTCCTGCTGAGTGGTGAGTCTGTCCTGGGTCTGTCAGGCTGGCGCTAGGAGGCCCCTGTGAGATCCCTAACTGCGTCCAGGTAGCAGCAGCAGTTTTTTCCAGCCAGAACTGGCTAGGAGGGCGTTACCTTTCCTGTCAGATACAGGGTCTCACTACAGCGGGCCAGGCCTCGCTCACCGCCAGAAGATATATTAAAACATGCTCTGCATGAGCCGACCTTAGGGACTGCTTGGCAGCTCCAACTAGTGCAAAATGTACCTGTGCCCCCAGGGCCTGATCTGCCCCCCTCTTGCTTGCACTGAGTCGGACCTCACTCTGCACGTAGACCCACTGAAAACCACTGAGGTCTGGTCTGCACTACAGACCTGTTCCAGCATCACTGTGTCGCTCTGGGGGGACGTAGTTATACCCCCGTGTGGACAGCGCTAGGTCAGACAGAGCTCGCCTGGCCCCATTAACGCACTCCAGCTGCACTGCTGCAGCGTTTGAAGTGTAGAGGTGCCCACGGGCTCTGCCTGCCCTTGGAACCGGGGGTGAGTCCAGCTCAAGGAGACATGCCTGCACTAGCTCTGATGGGTTCGGGTACAGCCGTGGCAAGGCAGGCACGGGGAGGGGCTAGCCACCCCACACATGCAACTAGCATGTCAGACGGGATTGACGCCTGGTGCAACAGCTCCCCTCTATTGTCAGCGCTCCGGCTCAAGCAGAGCTAGTGCGGGCAGCTCTCCTCCTTTCCTGGGGCCTGCTGCATTGGGCGCATTACGCTCCTGCTCCACAGACCCCACTAGCTCTAACTGCAGAAGCAGAGACAGCCAGGCTCCATCATGCTGTGGCATCTGCCAACATCCTGGGGTCTTTGCAGTCACAGGGGCTGCCCCTCCAGCACTCCAGGCTGACCTCCTCCTGGCCATGTCTCCACGTTCCTGTGATCTGAGCTCTCTGCAGCTGTCAAAACTGTCACACAAGGGCTGCTAACATGCCTACATGCCATAGCTGGAATAGCTGGGCCTGCGCTCCAATCATTCCTTTCCAGCAGGACCCAGAGCACATCCCCCTTCCCCCCGCCCCGCACAGGGCCCTCACCTGGGGAGGTCTGCAAGACTTGTTCTCTATAGTATCCACACAAAATTGCTAGGGGAGGTGGGAAGGTGACAGGCTTCTCAGCCAGCAATCCTCCCCTGAGGCCCTGCTGGGTGTCTCACTTCCCACAGATGCAGCCAATGCCACCACCAGGATGTCCCAATGCCAGGGGGAGTCCAGCACTGGGGCAGATCCAAGGTGATGCTGGTGTGAAGGGGGAGCTGTTTGGAGAACTAGCTGAGGCACTGACCTCCCCTCCCTGCAAAGCCATCTGCCTCCATCCCTCGCAGACTCTGGGTCCAGCTGGACTCCTCGCTAACCATGAGTGAACCATGCCAAGGCAACGCAGCACGGCCTGGCTCTTTGTCCCACTGAGTGGCTGAACTACAGAGAGAGGCTGATGAATCTGAAACATTTTGGCTTAGGAGACCAGGAAATGCAGTCATGAGCAGCAGGGCTGGGCTTGTGCAGGAGGCAGAGCTTTCGTGGGGCTGGGCTGAGTCTCTGGGTATGTCTACACTACGGGATTACTCCGAATTTAAAGAATTCGATTTTGGGCAACCGATTGTATAAAGTCGAGTGCATGCGGACACACTAAGCACATTAATTCGGCGGTGTGCGTCCATGTACCAAGGCTAGCATCTTTTGGAGTGTTGCACTGTGGGTAGCTATCCCATAGTTCCCGCAGTCTCCCCTGCCCATTGGAATTCTGGGTTGAGATCCCAATGCCTGATGGGGCAAAAAACATTGTCGCTGGTGGTTCTGGGTACAGCCTCATCCCTCCCTCTGTGAAAGCAACAGTAGACAACCGTTTCACACCTTTTTTCCTGGGTGAACTGTGCAGACGCCATACCATGGCAAGCATGGAGCCCGCTCAGCTCAAGACAGCAATCATGAACATTGTAAACACCTCACGCATTATCGTGCAGTTTATGCTGAACCAGGACCTGAAAAACCAGGCTACGGCAGTGCGGCGACGAGAGTGATGAGGACATGGACACGGAATTCTCTCAAACCGTAGGCCCTGGCGCTTTGGAGATCATGCTGTTAATGGGGCAAGGTATAGCCGTGGAACACTGATTCTGGGCCCGGAAAACAAGCACAGACTGGTGGGACCGCATAGTGTTGCAGGTCTGGGTCGATTCCCAGTGGCCGCATAACTTTCTCATGCGTAAGGGCACTTTCATGGAACTTTGTGACTTGCTTTCCCCTGCCCTGAAGTGCCAGAATACCAAGATGAGAGCAGCCCTCACATTTGAGAAGCGAGTGGCGATAGCCCTGTGGAAGCTTGCAACGCCAGACAGCTACCGGTCAGTCGGGAATCAATTTGGAGTGGGCAAATCTACTGTGGGGGCTCCTGTGATGCAAGTAGCCAAAGCAATCACTGAGCTGCTGCTACCAAAGGTAGTGACTCTGGGAAATGTGCAGGTCATAGTGGATGGCTTTGCTGTAATGGTTTCCCCAACTGTGGTGGGGCGATAGATGGAACCCATATCCCTATCTTGGCACCGGAGCACCAGGGCAGCCAGTACATAAACTGCAAGGGCTACTTTTCAATGGTGCTGCAAGCACTGGTGGATCACAAGGGAAGGTTCACCAACATCAACGTGGGCTGGCCGGGAAGGATTCATGACGCTCGCGTCTTCCGGAACACTAATCTGTTTAAACGGCTGCAGCAAGGGATTTACTTCCCAGACCAGAAAATAACCATTGGGGATGTTGAAATGTCTATAGTTATCCTTGGGGACCCAGCCTACCCCTTAATGCCATAGCTCATGAAGCCATACACAGGCAGCCTAGACAGTAGTCAGGAGCTGTTCAACTACAGGCTGAGCATGTGCAGAATGTTGGTAGACTGTGCTTTTGGACGTTTAAAGGCTCGCTGGTGCACATTACTGACTCACTCAGACCTCAGCCAAACCAAGATTCCCATTGTTATTGCTGTGTGCTCCACAATCTCTGTGAGAGTAAGGGGGAGACCTTTATGGCGGGGTGGGAGGTTGAGGCAAATCGCCTGGTCGCTGATTACGCGTAGCCAGATACCAGGGCGATTAGAAGAGCACACCAGGAAGTGCTGCACATCAGAGAAGCTTTGAAAACCAGTTTCATGACTGGCCAGGCTACGGTGTGAAAGTTCTGTTTGTTTCTCCTTGATGAAAACCCGCCCCCTTGATTGACTCATTCCCTGTAAAGCAACCCACCCTCCCCCTTCGATCACAGCTTGCTTTCAAAGGAAATAAAGTCACGATCATTTAAAAATCATGTATTATTTATTAATTGATTATAAAAAGAGGGAGAGAGGTTGGGTTTGGGAGGAGGGGAGGAGGGAAGGAAAAGGCCACTTCAAAAGTTCAAAATAATGGCAGCCTTTTGCTTGGGCTTTCCACTGGGATGGAGTGGCAGGGTGCATGGAGCTCCCCCCCACCCCCGCGTTCTTATATGTCTGGGTGAGGAGACTATGGAACTTGGGGAGGGGGGAGGGCGGTTATACAGGGGTTGCAGTGGCACTCTGTGATCCTGTTGCCATTCCTGAAGCTCCACCAGACGCCAGAGCATTTCCATTTGCTCACGCAGCAGCCCCAGCATCGCATCCTGCCTCCTCTGATCTTCCTGCTGCCACCTCTCATCTCGAGGTCCCTCCTCTCCTCACCTTTGTCCCTCCTGTCCTCACATTGGTCCCTCCTGTCCTCACGTTCACTGGCATCTTTCCTGTACTTTGATGCCGTGTCCGTCCACTCATTCAGATGAGCCCTTTCATTGCGGATCGATTGCATGATTCCCGAGAACATTTCATCTCGCGTGTGTTTTTTCCGCCACCTTATCTGAAATAGCCTTCGGGATGGAGGAGGGAGGCTTGAAAAATGTGCAGCTGCGGGAGGGAGGGGAAAAAAGGGAGAGAAGTATTTAAAAAGATACATTTTACAGAACAATGCTTATACTCTTTCATGGTGAGCAACACTATTCACATTACATAGCACATGTGATTTCGGTACAAGGTCGCATTTTGCATCTTATATTGAGTGCCTGCAGCTTTGGTATTAGAGATCACAGACGCAGGGCCGGGCAACAGAATTCGGCTTGCATGCAAGCCATGGTAAGCCATTGTCTTTCGGCTTCTGCAACCTTCATTAAAGCAGTGCCCTCCTTTCCCATACCAAGCAAAGCCCATTGAGTGCTGCGGTTTTCCTGTTAAGGTGCAGCAGCAGAATCCAAACTAACCCCCCCCCACCTATCCAATTCTCTGGGATGATCACTTTACCCCTCCCCCCACCGCATTGCTGGTATCAGGGAAGATCCCTGCAGAAACCAAACTAACCCCCCCACCGTCCAATTCTGTGAGATGATCGTTTTACTCCTCCCCCCACTGCGTGGCTGGTATCAGAGAAGATCCCTGCTAGCCAAACGTGAAAAGCTCAGCGCCAATGATCCCCCCGCACCCCCAACCCCCCGCCCGCTTGGCTAACTGCAGGGAAGGATTTCTTTTCAGCCACAGGCAAACAGCCCAGCAGGAACGGCCACCTCTGTCCCCTTAATTAAATTCCCATATTTCAACCAGGTTACCATGAACGATATCACTCTCCTGAGGATAACACCGCAAGATAAAGTACGGCTGTTGCTTGAATGCCAACAAACACCGGGACCGTACGCTGCCAGGCTTTGTCATGCAATGATACCAGATTACTTGCTACTAGCATGGCATGGTCAAGTGTCCTACCATGGAGGACGGAATAAGGCTGCACTGCCCAGAAACCTTCTGCAAAGGCTTTTAGAGTACCTCCAGGAGAGCTTCATGGAGATGTCCCTGGAGGATTTCCGCTCCATCCCCAGACTTTTCCAGTAGCTGTACTGGCCGCGAATGCATCCCAAGTCCTCAGGGCAAATTAATCATTAAAAAACGCTTGCTTTTAAACCATGTTTTATATTTACAAAGGTACACTCACCAGAGGTCCCTTCCATGGCTTCATGGTCTGGGATAATGCCTTGGGAGGGTTGGGAGGGTACTTCAGTCAGGCTGAGAAAAAGATCCTGGGTGTTGGGGAGAACAGAGCGCTGTGTGCTCTCCGCAAGCTCGTCGTCGTCATCCTCCTCATCATCTTCCCTGTCCGCAGAATCCTCAGGCATGGCTGAGATTACCCCCTCCTCGGAATCCACGGTCAGAGGTGGGGTAGTGGTGGCGGCCCCCCCCTAGAATTTCATGCAGCTCAGCGTAGAAGCAGCATGTTTGCGGCTCTGACCCAGACCTTCCGTTTGCTTCTTTGGTTTTCTGGTACGCTTGTCTGAGCTCCTTAACTTTCACGCGGCACTGATATGAGTCCCTATTGTGGCCTCTCTCCATCATGCCCTTGGAGATTTTTTCAAATGTTTTGGCATTTCGTCTTTTGGAACGTAGTTCTGCTAGCATGGAATCCACTCCCCATATAGCGATCAGATCCAGTACCTCCCGTACGGTCCATGCTGGTGCTCTTTTTTGATTCTCGGACTGCATGGTTACGTGTGCTGATGAGCTCTGCGTGGTCACCTGTGCTCTCCACGCTGGGCAAACAGGCAATGAAATTCAAAAGTTTGTGGGGCTTTTCCTGTCTACCTGGCCAGTGCATCCAAGTTCCGATTGCTGTCCAGAGCGGTCACAGTTGTGCACTGTGGGATAGCTCTCGGAGGCCAATACCGTCAAATTTTGTCTACACTAACCCTAATTCGAACCGGCAATGTCGATTTCAGTGCTACTCCCCTTGTCGGAGAGGAGTACAGAAATCGATTTTAAGAGCCCTTTATGTCGAAGTAAATGGCTTCGTTGTGTGGATGGGTGCAGGGTTAATTCGATTTAACGCTGCTAAATTCGAACTAAACTCATAGTGTAGACCAGGCCTGTCTGTGGAATGAACTTGCCTGGGAGCTAAGGATTGTCCCAAATCTCCTGCCTTCTGCTCCAAGTGCCAAGTGCGCTCCTCCAACTTGCCTTGCGTCACCGAGCAGCCTGGACATATTTAAACACAACCCTACCAAAACAAAACACAGCACGTCACACTGTTCACCCTGGAGGAGAGACAATGAGAGAGGAAACAAACCACACGACAGCTGTTAGTCACGGCCTCTACTGCATCTGTGGTAGGTGCTGAGGTGGTGCTGGTGACGAGGGTGAGATAAGAACCTGAGTTGAACGGAAGCGAATAGTTTTGTGGGAGCTGCAGTAATGGCCATGCAGGGACCCTGACAATGGTGCTGAGCTGGCCCCAGACATGTGCCCATTTCTGGATGACTTATTGAGCAGACTGGACAGACATTCCTCCCTTTGTCTTCATAGAATCATAGAATCATAGAATATCAGAGTTGGAAGGGACCTCAAGAGGTCATCTAGTCCAACCCCCTGCTCAAAGCAGGACCAATTCCCAGCTAAATCATCCCAGCCAGGGCTTTGTCAAGCCGGGCCTTAAAAACCTCCAAGGAAGGAGACTCTACCACCTCCCTAGGTAACGCATTCCAGTGTTTCACCACCCTCCTAGTGAAATAGTTTTTCCTGATATCCAACCTGGACCTCCCCCACTGCAACTTGAGACCATTGCTCCTTGTTCTGTCATCTGCCACCACTGAGAACAGCCGAGCTCCATCCTCTTTGGAACCCCCCTTCAGGTAGTTGAAGGCTGCTATCAAATCCCCCCTCATTCTTCTCTTCTGGAGACTAAACAATCCCAGTTCTCTCAGCCTCTCCTCATAAGTCATGTGCTCCAGACCCCTAATCATTTTTGTTGCCCTCCGCTGGACTCTTTCCAATTTTTCCACATCCTTCTTGTAGTGTGGGGACCAAAACTGGACACAGTATTCCAGATGAGGCCTCACCAATGTCGAATAAAGGGGAACGATCACGTTCCTCGATCTGCTGGCAATGCCCCTACTTATACAGCCCAAAATGCCGTTAGCCTTCTTGGCAACAAGAGCACACTGTTGACTCATATCCAGCTTCTCGTCCACTGTGACCCCTAGGTCCTTTTCAGCAGAACTGCTACCTAGCCATTCGGTCCCTAGTCTGTAGCAGTGCATGGGATTCTTCCGTCCTAAGTGCAAGACTCTGCACTTGTCCTTGTTGAACCTCATCAGGTTTTTTTCTGCCCAATCCTCTAATTTGTCTAGGTCCCTCTGTATCCGATCCCTACCCTCTAGTGTATCTACCACGCCTCCTAGTTTAGTGTCATCTGCAAACTTGCTGAGAGTGCAGTCCACACCATCCTCCAGATCATTAATAAAGATATTAAACAAAACCGGCCCCAGGACCGACCCTTGGGGCACTCCACTTGAAACCGGCTGCCAACTAGACATGGAGCCATTGATCACTACCCGTTGAGCCCGACGATCTAGCCAGCTTTCTATCCACCTTACAGTCCATTCATCCAGCCCATACTTCTTTAACTTGGTGGCAAGAATACTGTGGGAGACCGTATCAAAAGCTTTGCTAAAGTCAAGAAATAACACATCCACTGCTTTCCCCTCATCCACAGAGCCAGTTATCTCATCATAGAAGGCAATTAGGTTAGTCAGGCACGACTTCCCCTTGGTGAATCCATGCTGACTGTTCCTGATCACTTTCCTCTCCTCTAAATGTTTCATAATTGATTCCTTGAGGACCTGCTCCATGATTTTTCCAGGGACTGAGGTGAGGCTGACTGGCCTGTAGTTCCCCGGATCCTCCTTCTTCCCTTTTTTAAAGATGGGCACTACATTAGCCTTTTTCCAGTCATCTGGGACCTCCCCCGATCGCCATGAGTTTTCAAAAATAATGGCTAATGGCTCTGCAATCTCACCCGCCAACTCTTTTAGCACCCTCGGATGCAGCGCATCCGGCCCCATGGACTTGTGCACGTCCAGTTTTTCTAAATAGTCCCGAACCACTTCTTTCTCCACAGAGGGTTGGTCACCTTCTCCCCATGCTGTACTGCCCAGTGCAGCAATCTGGGAGCTGACCTTGTGCGTGAAGACAGAGGCAAAAAAATCATTGAGTACATTAGCTTTTTCCACATCCTCTGTCACTAGGTTGCCTCCCTCATTCAGTAAGGGGCCCACACTTTCCTTGATTTTCTTCTTGTTGCTAACATACCTGAAGAAACCCTTCTTGTTACTCTTAACATCTCTTGCTAACTGCAACTCCAAGTGTGATTTGGCCTTCCTGATTTCACTCCTGCACGCCTGAGCAATATTTTTATACTCCTCCCTGGTCATTTGTCCAATCTTCCACTTCTTATAAGCCTCTTTTTTGCATTTAAGATCAGCAAGGATTTCACTGTTTAGCCAAGCTGGTCGCCTGCCATATTTACTATTCTTTCTACACATCGGGATGGTTTGTTCCTGCAACCTCAATAAGGATTCTTTAAAATACAGCCAGCTCTCCTGGACCCCTTTGCCCTTCATGTTGTTTTCCCAGGGGATCCTGCCCATCTGTTCCCTGAGGGAGTCAAAGTCTGCTTTTCTGAAGTCCAGGGTCCGTATTCTGCTGCTCTCCTTTCTTCCTTGTGTCAGGATCCTGAACTCGACCATCTCATGGTCATTGCCTCCCAGGTTCCCATCCACTTTTGCTTCCCCTACTAGTTCTTCCCTGTTTGTGAGCAGCAGGTCAAGAAAAGCTTTGCCCCTAGTTGGTTCCTCCAGCACTTGCACCAGGAAATTGTCCCCTACACTTTCCAAAAATTTCCTGGATTGCCTGTGCACCGCTGTATTGCTCTCCCAGCAGATATCAGGGTGATTAAAGTCTCCCATGAGAACCAGGGCCTGTGATCTAGCAATTTCTGCTAGTTGCCAGAAGAAAGCCTCGTCCACCTCATCCCCCTGGTCTGGTGGTCTATAGCAGACTCCAACCACGACATCACCCTTGTTGCTCCCACTTCTCAACTTTATCCAGAGACTCTCAGGTTTTTCTGCAGTATCATACCGGAGCTCTGAGCAGTCATACTCCTCTCTTACATACAACGCAACTCCCCCACCTTTTCTGCCCTGCCTGTCCTTCCTGAACAGTTTATATCCATCCATGACAGTACTCCAGTCATGTGAGTTATCCCACCAAGTCTCTGTTATTCCAATCACATCATAGTTCCTTGACTGTGCCAGGACTTCCAGTTCTCCCTGCTTGTTTCCCAGGCTTCTTGCATTTGTGTATAGGCACTTAAGATAACTCAATGATCGTCCCTCTTTCTCAGCATGAGACAGGAGTCCTCCCCTCTTGCGCTCTCCTGCTTGTGCTTCCTCCCAGGATCCCATTTCCCCACTTACCTCAGGGCTTTGGTCTCCTTCCCCCGGTGAACCTAGTTTAAAGCCCTCCTCACTAGGTTAGCCAGCCTGCTGGCGAAGATGCTCTTCCCTCTCTTCGTTAGGTGGAGCCCATCTCTGCCTAGCACTCCTTCTTCTTGGAACACCATCCCATGGTCGAAGAATCCAAAGCCTTCTCTCCGACACCACCTGCGTAGCCATTCGTTGACTTCCACGATTCGACGGTCTCTACCCCGGCCTTTTCCTTGCACAGGGAGGATGGACGAGAACACCACTTGCGCCTCAAACTCCTTTATCCTTCTTCCCAGAGCCACGTAGTCTGCAGTGATCCGCTCAAGGTCATTCTTGGCAGTATCATTGGTGCCCACGTGGAGAAGCAGGAAGGGGTAGCGATCCGAGGGCTTGATGAGTCTCGGCAGTCTCTCCGTCACATCGTGTATCCTAGCTCCTGGCAAGCAGCAGACCTCTCGGTTTTCCCGGTCAGGGCGGCAGATAGATGACTCAGTCCCCCTGAGGAGGGAGTCCCCGACCACCACCACCCTCCTCCTCCTCTTGGGAGTGGTGGTCGTGGAACCCCCATCCCTAGGACAGTGCATCTTTTGCCTTCCAATCGGTGGAGTCTCCTTCTGCTCCCTTCCCTCAGATGGGCCATCTAGTCCACTCTCCGCATTAGCACCTGTAGAGAGAACATGGAAACGATTCCTCACCTGTATCTCCATTGCTGGTGCATGGACGCTCCTCTTTCTTCTTCTGGAGGTCACATGCTGCCAAACCTCCTCACAATCCTTCTGTCCCTGCTCCGCCTGCTCTGAATCTTCAGAACATTGTGGCCGTAGAAGCATCTCCTGACGTCTGTCCAGGAAATCTTCATTTTCCCTTATGCAACGCAGAGTCGATACTTGTTTCTCCAGCCCTCGAACCTTCTCCTCCAGTATGGAGACCAGCTTGCACTTTGTACAGACAAAGTCGCTTCTGTCCTGCGGAAGAAAGACAAACATGGCACAACCTGTGCAGGTTACAACAGCTGATCGCTCACCTTCCATATCACCGTCCTCTTAGGAGCTTCCTCAACTGTTGCAGGAATTACTCGGAGAAACCTGCAGATGAAAGCCTCAGTGCGCTCTCCCTAGGCGAACTCCCGCTGTTAGCCTCTGCTGTTCGCCGCTCAGCTGGTTCGCTGCTGACTGCCCTTATATACCAGTCAGGCCCACTCAAGGCCCAGCAACACAGCCCCCCTAATGCAGCACTTAGCGTACCTCCTCTCGGACAGCTCCCAGGCAAACTCCCGCTGTTAGCCTCTGCTGTTTGCCGCTCAGCTGGTTCGCTGCTGACTTCCCTCCCTTCCTTTATCAGTTACTGATTGTAGAATGTTTCAGCCTGTGACATCATCTCCTGTAGGCTGGGCAAATTGTCTCTGAACCAGGTTCATGCCATAGCTTGGTATAAACACTGAAACCAATGTTCTATTGGAATCTCATTGACGTCCTTTCCATCGGAGTGAGTTCAGACTCCCAGTCGCCCAGGGCTCGGGCATAACGTGGAAGTGCCCAGTCTGAGGGTGTCACAGCGCTTATAGTTTCTCTCCTGAGTGGATAAACATCCTCTTAAAATTGCAGCCTCTGCCCAGCTCTCTCCACTTTTTCCATTGGCAAACGCTGATTTCCCCTGTTTTATTTCTCAGGCGCTAGCAGTCAACATGGTCCCATTTTGTAGCTTCTTTGATTGTAGCCCACCATGTTGTCAGACGCACAATTCAGACGGCAAGTCCTCCAGGACATGGACTGACTTGTTCTAGCTTGTACAGCACCTAGCACAATATGCCCTCAATCCTGACTGGAGCCTGTGCGCTACTTTCCTATAAATACTTGTTAATAAAGGAATGTGCCCAGCGGAGATGTTGGTTGTTACTCTACTGTACAGCTGAGAGGGGTAGTGCAAGGTAATAAAGCTGCACTAGTTGGACATGCTCTAAAAATTAGAGGCGTTTTGTTTATTTTACATTTCTTGGAAAAAGAATTGCATTGCTGTTTTTAATTGTAAATAGATTTTTCAGTCTGTGGGACTTTGCCCGGCGGTGGATTGTAATGATGGGAAAGTAGATTAAAGCCTGGGGTGACCCCTTCAAGCCCTGACCCTGCAGCCACTGAATCGGTGTCTTGGAGCTGCTCCATGTTTTTGTGATATATTCCTCTTCACTGACATATTAAGAAAAAAAACATTAACACGTAGGCCCCAGGCCTGCAATCAGACCCATGACAGCCCAAGATCCCGCCCAGAGACATCAGTGGGGCTCTGGGCAGGCACGAGGGTCCATCCATGCAGATCCCATTGCAGGGCTGGGGCCTTGGCATGGTTACACACATGGTTACCAGGCACACAACTGGCAGTAGACTAATGTGTGGGCTGAATAAGGTGGTGCATGCTGGGCCTGCCCCTCTCCCAGCACTGCCAGCTCCTGCACTTGCATTGCAACTCTGTTGATTTTGGGGGGATTTTTTCTCTGTCTCATGAAAACATGACAAAAGGCACCAACTTCTGAATTATCCCCTATGCAAAATTGGTGCCCCTCCTATTCCTGTCAATGGGGCTGAAGCCGGCATGGTGCCCTACAGTCTATCTGCATGTGGGAGTGAGTTGGTCCTTAATAAAGTTGGCTACCGCCTCCCACTGTAGCAATATCAGTCAGTGGCATGTGGCGCTGGGCCCATGTTTGTTCTCTGTCTGTGCTCACAGACACACAAAGTGTTACCCAAGTGCTGGAAATGTAAAGCCAGGTAATCTGGGGGGACTGTACATTGGGAGTCCCTTGTTCAGATTATAGTGCAATGTCCTCACTGGCCATTGACCTGGCAAAACGACATTCGAGCTTAGCTGACTGTACACGTGGAATTCAGCCAGGAGCCAGAATTGAGCTCTAACCCGAAACCATTCTGTTGCCTTAACTGTGCTGCACCCCTCCCACACATTCTGGCTGTGGCCAGGCAAGGGGTGAAGACGGGTCGATGGCCAGGACTCAGTGTGAATTACTGAGCATGGAGCCGTGAGCGGCTGCTGGCGCAGGGATGCTTGGTTAGCGGAGGGCGCTGGGGGTTCCTGGCTGGGAGGCAGAGTGGCTTGTGCATTATGGCTTTTGTGGAGCCCCAGCAACTGGAGACAGATGAGTCCTGTGAGGTCACTTCTGGTCCAGTGCACCTTGAAGCATCTTCTCCTGCAGTGTTGTGCTAACACAGGAGTTGACAGCCTGGTAATGCCTGACAGCACAGGCGCTCGTTCCCGACACGGGTGTGAATGAATGCACGTCCTGGATGGGAGGCTGTGAACCTGCTCAGATCCCCTGAGGCTGACTCACAGCCTAGCACTCTACTTCCATATGCAGGCTGGTGTGAGGGTCGCAGTTCTGAGCAAGGCTTCAGAGACGTGTGCAAGGACAGCCCATTCGCTGACAGATCTCAGGTCAGGGCAAGGCCAGAGTCCCTTTGTCCATGCCCACCTCTCCCACATGAAGGACACGTTCCAGTGCAGTGAGAACAGGAGCTATTCACACACACTTATTAATATTAATGGAAGTCACACACGCCAGACTATAGAAATCACATCCCTAGGGCTCTATCTCACCTAGGCAGGTGTCTTCAGTGTCACATATGTCTTCCACTTGGCAGGGCCCATACCCGTGTCTAGGCCTTTTGGGCCACATGCACTATAAGGATCAAGCAAGAGGAATGAGCCGGAACCAGCAGGAACCAGCCCTGTTGAAAGGAACTGCCTAAGCTGAAATCACAGTCCTTTCTGCAACCACTTAGCCCTGAAAATAGAACAGGAGTCCTTGTGGCACCTTAGAGACTAACACATTTACTTGAGCATAAGCTTTCGTGGGCTACAGCCCACTTCATCGGACACATAGAATGGAACATACAGCAAGAAGATATTTATACATCATGAAAAGGTGGAAGTAGCCATACCAACTGTAAGAGGCCAATCAATTGGCCTCTTCCACCTTTTCATGATATATAAATATCTTCTTGCTGTATGTTCCATTCTATCCGTCCGATGAAGTGGGCTGTAGCCTACGAAAGCTTATGCTCAAGTAAATGTGTTAGTCTCTAAGGTGCCACAAGGACTCCTGTTCTTTTTGCGGCTACGGACTAACACGGCTGCTACTCTGAACCCTTAGCCCTGAAAGATGAGTTCAGTAGGATTTCTTTTAGGCTAAACCAACTGAGCGCCATTAATCAAGGCTCAGCACCAACACAATCTTGGGCTGAAGGGGAGCTGCTGCTCATCTCTTGAGCGTCTGAGGGGAGCTCCAGAACAGAAGGGCTCTACCCAGAAGGGACTGTTAAGTGTAATGCCCAAGAAATGCAAAATCCCGAACCAGTCACAAGTGTGGTTCATGTCCCATGCCCCTTCTGCTGACGAAGAGCTGACAAAGTGCCACTCACCACTGTGCATTTGCTTATGTGCAGAAAACAGCTCAATAAAACCTGATCACCGAAGGAAAAGGAGGAGATTGGATGATTTTAGCAGCAGGAGGACATAAAAATAGAAACCTGTAACAAAACCACCTTGCCACCTCTCCCTCGCCAGGCATTTGTATGGCTTTCAGCACCATCATCGCTGCATTTCATACTAATGGGAAATTGTACCCATTTCCTTAATCAAATAATAGACATTGAGCGATTTGACCAGAGTGGGGATTGTTTTTAAAGATTAGGAAAAAGTACAACAAAACTGCACCTTCTTTTCAGAGCATTCACTGGCGAGGGTGGGTAAATCCCTCTAACAATGTCTGGCAAATATTCCCCGTGATCAAGGCTGGATTTGCGTTGCCTGTGTTCGCAGTCCTGTCTCATTCCCTTTCCACGAATATTCTAGCCAGCAATTCTACCTTGAAACAGTGACTTTCCTGCAACTGGTCCAGAATGGGCAGGTGAAGTCTGACGTTCAAAACATGAGTATTTACACCAGAAACCTGGTTCACAGTGTTTTGCTGAGACTAGACAGGGTGTTTGGAAGTTGCATCGCCCGGACCTGTCCCTGAAATCTCCCTTTGGAGACCTCACGAGATAAGTGACTTTGCGATCAAATGTGCTGCTGAAAAGCCTTTTTTTGCTATTTAGCAAATTCAAATCTTCCCTGAGCGCTCAAGCAAAACTGCAGGGAGAGCGCACAGGAAACGCTCAGACCCATAATAAATATTAGACGAGAGCTGCTCTTTGCAGACCTGATACACAGCACGTCCCTTAGGGCCTAGACCAGCACGTCCTGTAGAGACTGCACCAGGACACACGCCCAGGAGATCCGTATGCTAGCGCTGCCCTGTTGACCTGAGCGGTTAGCAATATCCTGGCAGGGCTCTTGCCATTAGGAGGGGAAGATAGTGACCCGCGTCAGGTATTTCTGTGGTGCACAAGGCCCTGCTTTCCTGAACACAGCAGGAACAAACAGAAGCGGGAAGTTCCCTTGCCCAGAAATCCCCAACCAGCCAGCTCTGTGCCCATGAAGCTCTGACCTTGGCTGTAGCATTAGGGCAGCCCCAACTGCATCCCCATCACCCTGTCACTCTGCCCTGCTCAGGGCAGGTCTATATCAGAGTTCTCAGCCCGTGGGTCACCAGAATGTTTCAAAGGGTCACATGGCAGCTCCGGTCCCATGGGGCTGGCTGGGCTCGCCTCCCTGGTGCAGGCACTGCAACCTCTGATGTCCCAGTGCCACTCTGGGGTAGCCAAGTCGTCATGACGATGGGAGCCCGGGTAGGCCAAATCTCAGTGGGTGGCACAGCCACCCCATGAGCCAGGGCACAGCTCCACTCACATCAGTTTGGTCCAGTCACGGGGGTGGGGCCAAACCTGAGCAGCGCTGCCACCCCGGGGGTTGCAACACCCAGAGCCAAGAACCAAGCCCAGCCAGCCCCACAGCACAGGGGCTGCAGAAGCCACCACTGTGGGGTGAGTGTTGGGCAGGACCCAACCCCCCTGTGGGGCAGGACCTGACCCAAACCATCCCAGGGCCTCCACCCCCAGACTATTTACTGCGTGGCAACAGGCCATAACCATTTACAGATGGGTCCTGAGACCACCAAGGTTGAGACCTACTGGTCTAGGGGACCAGGGAGGGGAAAGATGCCTGCTCCTGCTGTGAGATCGCTCCTGGTCTGCCCTTGCTAACACTACGGGAGCTGCACTGGTGTTAGGCCAATGGCGTGAGCTGCAAAACCTCAGTTCAGAACAGGCAGGGAGTGGTCCCAAGTGTCTGGTGCAGGGGAGGGACCCCCACGTGGTGCCCAAAGGGGGCTGAAAGCACCTGCCGCCGTGTGTTGTTCAGATCCCTAGCAGTGGGAGACGCCTGGTGAAGCCGCAGGAAGCCAGCTGGATGCAGAATCATAACCCCAGGGCTGGAATGTTGCCTTTCCAGAGACAGCGGCAGTGTGCAGCCATCCTGCACACGTGGCCTCCTCTCACCCTGCATAAATCTGCACTGACAGCTCATCCCTCCACCCACCGGTCCACACAAGAGTTACTCATCTCAGCAATGAGTTTTTCAGCAGAACCAGCTAAGGGACAAAGAGAAAATTCTTTGCAGCCATTAACTTAAAGCCAATCAGTCAGTAGCACAGAAAGGAATGCAGCAAAATCCTCCCCCTCCCAGGTCCTAGTTTAAGATGTGACAATTCTTTCCAAGAGGTCTTGAACCCATTTGCTCAACTAGATTTCCTGACTTTACCTGTAACACCAGTTACGACCAGCCTGCCCTATCCCCATTAACTCAGCCAGTAACATTCCCAACAGGCACTGGTACCACTGAATCAATTCTGTGTCCTCCATTGGGTTGAGGCAGGAAGTGCTCCCTGTATCAGGATAAGGAAATCAAGTCTCGCTTTGTTGGAGACAGAAACTCAGCTTCAATGATTGAGCAAGGCAGGGAAGAGTAACGTGCGACTTGATCACAGTCTGTAATTAGTGACATGAAGAACAAATATTTATTAATGGGCTCTTCAGTCTAGCAGGGAAAGGTCTAACACAAGCCAATGGCTGGAAGTGGAAGCGAGACAAATTCAGGCTGGAAATAAGGTGTACATTTTTAACATTGAGAGTAATTAACCACTGGGACAATTTACCAAGGGGTGTGGTGGATTTTCCATCACTGACCATTTTTAAATCAAGACTGGCTGTTTTTTCTTAGAGATTGGCTCTAGTTCAAACAAAAAATTACTTAATGGAAGTTCTCTGGCCCGTGTTCTGCAGGCGGTCAGCCTAGAGATCACAGTGCTCCCTTCTGGCCTTGCAATCTCTGAAGCATCTTTCTGTTCTGTGGCTGCACAGTGCCTGGTATGATGGGGCCCTGGGGGATCGGTTGGGCTGCTAGACCCTGCTGCAGTACAAATAAATAATAATTCATTGAGAGGCGCTCTCCATTAGCATTGACGGGGCGGTAGGGGGAGGCCAGCCCCTGTGGTGACAGGATGAATCACTGTTTACTTGTTAAATGCCAGCAACATGCTCAGCCTTGAATGAATCACAAAGTCAGGCCACACAGAGGCCAAGTGGGCCCTGGCTTTGGGGATCCTGACTCTTTCTCTCAGATCTTCCCTGCGAGAAGCAGGGGTGGAAATGCTGACCCGTCCCCTGGGGGATGGCGACGGAGGGTTAGTTCACCTGTTTAAACAGCAACATAAGCGCTAAGGGCAACGTTTGCAAAGCTCCCAAGCCCAGGCCCTCCAAGGTGTGTCAGCTGAGCTCAGAGGAGGTAGGGGCCTAAGTATCTTGGAAGAGATGACGGAAGCCACCACTGAAAATCAGAGGGGCTCAGGTGCTGGTTACAAGGTTACCCTAGAACTCTCCAGGCTGCACAAAACTCCTCCCAGCAGCCCCCAGCCTCTTGGAACAACTTACTCTTCATGGAACAGTTCAGAGGTGGGATTTTTGCAGCAGTCTTTGGGATCTGGGCACATGGGCTAAATCCTGGCTCCAGGGAATCAGTGGGAGTCGCTAATTGGCTTTAAAGGCGCCAGGATTTCACCCATTCCTTTTAATGGGCATTGAGTGTAAACCCCCTGGATGCGGGAATGTTGTGAGCAAAGCACCCAGGGCAAGCAGCTGGGCTCCGTTCATGTGTCCAGAGCCTGGGGTGACATCCCCCCGCCCGCCGCAACATCTTCATACACATCCATGGTGAGTGCACACTGGGGCTGCCCCGAAGTACTCCTGCCCCACTGCAGGCCAACATGGGGCTGAGTGCAGAGAGCCTGTTGGGGAGGAGTGGAGGGTGGGGAAACACTTCTCACAGGGCTGGCCAAGACTGGCCCAGCTGGCATGGCCTAGGGGAAGGCGCTGGCCTAGAAGAGCTGTATGAATCCTCTGGGAAACGGGGGGTGCAAAGGACTGGGAAGTGCAGGGGGTGGGGGAGCAGGAGCAAGACGGGTGTAGGAGGCTGGGAGGGGGATGGAGGGGTGGCACAAAGCCAGGGTGCACTGCTCAGAATGCCAGGTGTATACATGGAGAACGGACTGTAGAGCAGTGCTCCGTGATACCAGAGATGGGGTGAGGTGTGGTTTGGGGACAGAATAATGGTGCACAGAGAGCGGGGTGTCCAGTAGCAGGGCGGGATGGCAGAGGCTGCAGGGGACCAGGTGGCATGCGAGACCAGGCCATACAGCCAGACATGTGGGGCAGGAGGCATGAAGCCAGCAGCGACTCCTCTTCTGTCCAGGTTTATAGATATACAATAAAAATGAAGTTCCCGGTCACTACCATCTGCAAGAAGCCTCCAGTTCCAGATTACAACTAGCTCAGTATTAGCCAGTCTGGACAGGACATTGAGCAGGTGGCAATCATCAAACACTTGGGCAGCATCATAGATGGAGCTGGAGGATGTTCAAAAGATGTGAATACACACACAGCAGCAGCCGTGCCCTGTTCCGGGCCCTTCCGTCACCTCAGTGGAGATGTCAGGACATCAAGCTTGCACAAAGGCGCAGATCTAGAGAACCAGGTGATAACAGCTTTGTTCTGTGGCAGTGAAACCTGGGCACCGAGGAAGGCTGAAGAACAACAGATTGACATTTCTTATGCTCATCAGACTCATCAGCTGCTTTCTAGTAAGTGACAGGACAAGATCCACAATGAGGACATTCAAAGCCTCCATCAGCACTGGTCTGGTGCCAATGGCTTTCTTGGTATGGACATGTTATTAAGTGAATAGAGGTACTTGTGGCACCTTAGAGACTAACAAATTTATTTGAGCATAAGCTTTCGTGGGCTACAGCCCACTTCTTCGGATGCATAGAATGGAACATATATTGAGGAGATATATGTACAGAGAGCATGAAGATCTGGGAGACAGACCTGTCCTCGCTTACAGACAAACCCCCAACCTGAAGCAAATACTCACCAGCAACCACACACCACACAACAAAAACACTAACCCAGGAACCTATCCTTGCAACAAAGCCTGATGCCAACTCTGTCCACATATCTATTCAAGTGACATCATCATAGGACCTAATCACATCAGCCATACCATCAGGGGCTCGTTCACCTGCACATCTACCAATGTGATCTATGCCATCATGTGCCAGCAATGCCCCTCTGCCATGTACATTGGCCAAACCGGACAGTCTCTACGCAAAAGAATTAATGGACACAAATCTGACATCAGGAATCATAATACTCAAAAACCAGTGAGAGAACACTTTAACCTGTCTGGCCATTCAATGACAGACTTGCGGGTGGCTATCTTACAACAGAAAAACTTCAAAAACAGACTCCAACGAGAGACTGCTGAGCTGGAATTGATATGCAAACTAGATACAATCAACTCAGGATTGAATAAGGACTGGGAATGGCTGAGCCATTACGAACATTGCATCTATCTCCCCTTGTGAGTATTCTCACACTTCTTATCAAACTGTCTGTACTGGGCTATCTTGATTATCACTTCAAAAGTTTTTTTCTCTTACTTAATTGGCCTCTCAGAGTTGGTAAGACAACTCCCACCTGTTCATGCTCTCTGTATGTGTGTGTATATATATCTCCTCAATATATGTTCCATTCTATGCATCTGAAGAAGTGGGCTGTAGCCCATAAAAGCTTATGCTCAAATAAATGTGTTAGTCTCTAAGGTGCCACAAGTACTCCTGTTCTGTTTGCGGATACAGACTAACACGGCTGCGACTCTGACACCTGTCATGAAGATGGAAGATCAATGAATTACAAAGCTTGTTGGCCAAGGAATGCCGCTTCACAGGGGGCAATCAGCTGGGTGCCAAAAGCGACAGTGGTGCAATAAGATTGCCCGTGATGGACATAGACTGAGCATCCAGCCAGACCATATTAAGGACCTGGCTAGAGATTGATCTGAGTGGCACTTGATCTGCAAGAAGGCTACACCCCTTTTCAATTTGCCTTGGCAGTGATGATGAAATATGGACTGCATGTAACATTTCTGTACATATAGACTGGGCCCAACACATGGCTCCCAATCACCTTTCCCAATCCTGGCCCCTGCACCTCCCTCCCCATCTATGCCCAATTCCTCCCCTGCACCCTCTCTCTTCTGCCTCCCCCAGCTCCCCCATGCCTGCCTTCCTCTGCACCTGGCCCAGGTGTACCTGTTTAACTATTTTAACACAGGATCCTTATACATTTTTTAAACCTCAGAAATTCCCCCCCAAATGCTTTGTTAACTCCTAGATCAGACTGCTAAGTGCAATTCAAAATGAGACGGTCTGTCCCACATCAGAGCAGTACAAATAAATAAACATAAAATTCTGACACCAACCCATAACACCCAATTCATGTTCAAGTGGTCCCTCCCCCACAAGTAAACAGAAACATTCTCAGTGACCTCCATCCAGACAACCTGAACTCTGCACCTGTAGTTCTGTACACCTTTTATATGTCTTTTGGCTAGAAGTACCACACTGGCTCCATGATTAAGCTCACACTGAAATTTTGCACTTTTAAGTAGGGATTATACATCTCTTTCTTTGTAAGTACCAGAGTAAGATCCCCAGAGTGTAGATTTAATTCTCTGCGAATCTGCAATAAATCTGGTCATTAGTTTATGAATTAAAAGTATTTATAACTCCTCCCCACACACCCCTTTGTATTTAGCTTAGACATTCTTCTCACCTTCTCCAGACTTAAAGAAGACCTCGGTAAGCTGAAAAGCTTGTCCCTTCCATCAACACAAGTTGATTCAATAAAAGATATTACCCCACCCACCTTGACCCTTTTTGTAATCTGATGAATGAATCATATAATTTTCAGATTGTCCTAGCTAACTAATGACTGAGATTTAAAAATTGGCTTACTGGTAGATTTTAAGTAAATCAAAGACATAGGTTACTTTGTAAAGGTAATAATCTGTATATAATTAATTTATTTACATTATTGATTGTAACCATTTTTTTTGTTTACACCACAGCAGCTATAACATAAAAAAAACATTCATCAATAGTTGACAAGTAAAATATTCCACATGAGTTGTCAACATTTAGCATTTTTGACAGTGGGCATGCTGATGCCTGAAACTCTTCATAGATTCATAGAGTTCAAGGCCAGAGGTTGTGGAATCTCCATCATTGGGGATTTTTAATAGCAGGTTGGACAACACCTGTCAGGGATGGTCTGGATAATACTTAGTCCTGCCTTGAGCGCAGGGGACTGGACTAGATGACCTCTCAAGGTCCCTTCCAGTTCTATGATTCTATGAATTAGATCATCCCATTTGACCTGTATATCACAGGCACACTTCATCCAGTTACCTCTGGCTTGAGCCCAATAATTGGTGTTTGGCTAAAGCATCTTCTGGAAAGGCCTTGATCTGAAGACATCAAGAGATGGAGAATCCACCACTTCTCTTGGGAGTTTATTCCAATGGTTAGTCACCCACACTATTAATAATGTACTTTATTTCCAGTTGGAGTTTGTCTGGCCTCTTAACATAAGAACATAAGAATGGCCGTACTGGGTCAGACTAGGTTACCATTCGTCCGGATTCTGCCAGACATGTCCGGCTTTTTTGAGTTAAAAATAGCGTCCGGGGGGAATTTGTAAATGTCCGAATTTCCCCCCCATGCAGGGCATGTGCGGCTTACAGGGCAGCCGGCCGGATCGTGCCACGCGCACGGGGCTCCGGCAGCCCGAGCCCCTCCTCCACTTCCCCCTCCTCTCCCCTGCAACTTGAGACCATTCCCCTCCTCTCTCTCCCTCCCTCCCCCCGCCCTGCATTCACAGATTGCCGGCCGGCCGTTCGCCTTGGGACTCCGGCAGTCTGGAGTTCCGACCCTGCTCCCCACCCCTGCTGCTGAGCGCGCTGCTCTGCAGCACGGTAAGGGGGCCAGGGGGTCAGAGAAGCGGCAGGGAGGTTCTGGAGGGGGTAGTCAAGAGACAGGGAGCAGGGGGGAGAGTTGGATGGGTCAGGAGTTCAGGGGAGGGCTGTCTGGGGGTTGGGGCTGTAAGGTTTTGGGCAGTCAGAGTACAGGTGGGGGGTCTCAGGAGGGGGAAGTCAGGGGACAAGGAGCAGGGAGGCTTAGGTAGGGGGTGGAGTCCTGGGGGGCAGTTAGGGGCAGGGGTCCCAGGAGGTGGCAGTCAGGGGACAAGGAGTGGGGGGAGGGTTGGGGGTTCTGAGGGGGCGGGAAATGGGAGGGAGTGGAAGGGGCAGGACGGGGGCGGGGCTAGGGCGGGGCTCCTCCCATCCTCTTTTTTGATTGTTGAAATATGGTAACACTAGGTCAGACCAAAGGTCCATCCAGCCCAGTAGCCTGTCTACTGACAGTGGCCAATGCCAGGTGCCCCAGAGGGAGTGAACCTAACAGGTAATGATCAAGTGATCTCTGTCCTGCCATCCATCTCCACCATCTGACAGACAGAGGCTAGAGACATCATTCCTTATCCATCCTAGCTAATAGCCATTAATTGACTTAACCTCCATGAATTTATCCAGTTCTCTTTTAAACCTTGTTATAGTTCTAGGCTTCACAACCTCCTCAGGCAAGGAGTTCCACAGGTTGACTGTGCGCTGTGTGAAGAAGAACTTCCTTTTATTTGTTTTAAACCTGCTGCCCATTAATTTTATTTGGTGGCCCCTAGTTCTTATAGTGTGGGAACAAGTAAATAACTTTTCCTTATTCACTTTCTCCACATCACTCATGATTTTATATACCTCTGTCATGTCCCTCTTCCAGCCATTTGTTCTTGTTCTTGTTACGGAGCCTTTTAGTGCCCAGGGTTTTCTCCCCATGAAAAAACTTAGACCAGGGATAGTCAATTATTTTTTGTCAAGATCCAAATTTCTTGGTCAAGATATAGTCAAGGTCTGGACTCTAGAGAAACACCACAAGTGCCCCTGTTCAATGAACACATAAAATGCTGTGAAATATATCCAGGGCCTATATTGCTTATATTTTTACTGCATTAAATGAAAAATAAAATAAAATCCCTGTATAAAAATTAAAATAACCTCCAAGAAAGATGTAATTTATCTGAGACTTTGAGAAAGTACTTAGATAAAATGTCAAACAGATGCAAATATTAGCATTAAAAACACTTTCAGACAACTGTTTCAAGTTGTGAATGAGTTTTGTCAAATACAATTATTGTAATGTAGACATATCTATATATAGATAAACATATTCAAAACTTTTCAGCCATTTGTGGTTTATTTAACATAAGTACCAGAGTTTGAAAGAAAATAACACTTAGTACACATGAACTCTTTCTTTTTTATGGTTCAAATCATTCCAGTAACAAATACACCCCTACCTACATGTTTATTAAGCAAAAGAATCATGAATTACTGTGAAATACCTATTAAAACTGTAGTATCACTACTGAAAATGTAATTTTATACAGCAACACAAATTTAAAATGAAATAGGTGTGACTAATGTATAATGACTTTACGCAAACCTGACTTACGCAAATCCGCACTTACGGAAAAAGTTCCGTAAGCTAGAAATAGGAGGGTTTTTTTGTTTGTTTTCTGCATAATTGTTGGGTATACGTTTCTGACTTATGCAAAATTTGAGTTATGCAAGGCGTTCCGGGATGGAACGCTTGCATATGTCGGGGAGCGTCTGTAGTGCTCGCCAGCAGTGGGAAAAGTGACAGGTCCTCTGCTGGCCAAGGGCCTTGAAGTTTGGAGTGAGTTCAGTCCAAGCAAGACGGAGGTGACTGCACAGATGATGATCAGTCAGAACAGAGCGATTACGAGATTTAATGTTGTTCAGTGTCGCGAATGCGACTCACACACACACATGTGCCAAACATAGCCAGAATGGTAAATGCCATCTTCCTCGAGTGCGGATACGTGGAGTCCAGCACAAGGGTTGTCCAGAAAGTTTCAGATGTAATTTCAATGTGCTGCATTTTAATCACGTCATCCACTTGTCAATCAGTAAGCTCCAGCTGTAGTTTTGCTTTTTCAACATCTGGAAAGGATGCTTTTGCTTGATCACACCAAATACCATTTGCTTGGGGCTTCAGCCCAGCAGGAAGCATGCCCAGACTCAGGGCTTCAGCTCGGCCAGGAATTGGAGCTTCAGCCTCACGGGAGATGCGCTGGGACTGAAGCACCCCCTGCACACGTGAAGCCATAAGCCCTGGCGTGCCTCCAGCAGGCTGAAGCCCTGAGTCCTGGCAGGGCTGAAGCCCTGAGTCCCAGTGCGCCTCCCGTGGGGCTTCAGCCCTGCAGGAAATGCGCCTGGACTCAGGGCTTCAGCCGCCAGGAATCTGAGCTTCAGTCCCACGGGAAGCGCCTCGGGACTGATGCACCTCCCTGCAGGCTGAAGCCCTGAGCGCCCGTGAGCCCTGCAGAAAAGGCTCTCACGGTCCGGATTTGGACTGCGGGCCACCTATTGACTACCTCTGACTTATACACTGTAATCAAGTCACCCCTCAATCTTTTTGATGAGCTAAACAGACTGAGCTCTGTCAGTCTGTCACTGTCAGGCATTTTCTTCGGCCCCCAAATCATTTTTGTGCCTCTTCTCTTCTCTCTCTCCAATTTTAGAACGTTCTTTTAAAAAGGTGGCTCCAGAACTGGATGCAGTGTCCAGAATCGTCTCACCAACGCCGTATACAAAGGTCAAATCACTTCCTCACTTCTCTCCTGTTTGTCCAGCCAAGGGACGCATCAACCCTTTTCGCCACAGCGTCGCACTGGGAGCTCGTGTTCAGCTGCTTGTCGCGATGGCCCTAAATCCTTTGGCGTCCAGGAGACAGTGACCCAGTCTGTACTGCGGCCGATGCTCCTTGCTCCTAGTTCTATAACTGTGCCTTTGGCGCTATTACAATGCATGTTATTTGAATGGCCCCAGCCAGGGCTGTCCCTAGGAGGGTGCGGGACCCGGGACAACCCCCGCCCCTCCATCCCAGGCCCCTCCCCCCAAGCCCCCACCCTGCCTCTTCCCGCCTCTGCTTTGACCCCCCACCCCCACTCCACCCCTTCCCCCAAGCCCCCGCCCCACCCTGCCTCTTCCTGCCCCTACAAGGGGAGATTGAAAAAATTGGGTTTGGTTAGTCTAGAGAAGAGAAGACTGAGGGGACATGATAACAGTCTTCAAATACATAAAAGGTTGTTACAAAGTGGAGGATGATGGATTTTTCTCCTTAACCACTGAGGACAGGACAAGAAGCAATGGGCTTAAACTGCAGCAAGGGAGGTTTAGGTTGGAAAAAGTTCCTAACTGTCAGGGTGGTGAAGCACTGGGATAAATTGCCTAGGGAGGTCGTGGAATCTCCATCACTGGTGGTTTTAGAGCAGGTTAGACAAACCCCTGTCAGGGATGGTCCAGGTGATACTTAGTCCTGCCTCAGTGCAGGGGATGGGGCTAGATGACCTCTCGAGGTCCCTTCCATTTCTATGGTTTCTGTGATTGTGCAAATCTGCCCGCAGAGCTCTGCCAGCACGTCTCAGTCCTGACCTACAAGCACACCCGGCTTTTGTTCCAGCCTTGGGTTCCCCTGCTGATTTGCCAGGGAACCCTGGTCTTAAGCTGCTCTGCTGTTATAGCCCTGGGCCTTCCTTAAGATGAGAGGTGCCAGTCTCTGGGCTCGCGTCACAATGTGCCCAAAGGGGGAACTGAGTGAGACCAACAGACACGTTTACTCTTGTGGTGTGAAAGAGGCTGTGAAGGGAGGTCGCCAGAGGAACAAGGCTCATGCACCAGCCCACCTGCTCCTCCCCACATCTCCAGCTCTTCTGGGGCCACTAGGATTGTTGATTCTTGTTGTTGTGTTTCATTTATTGCGAATCCCTCTCGTGCTGAGGTTTCCTCTGAGCCTGCTGGAGCGATTTCTGTGCCACGTGTGGCACTGCAGCTCACATGCCCTTGGACTTTGGTGTTGGGGACAATAATAACTGTCAAAGATGAGAAGTGACCTTTGCCATTTTAATAAATATTTGCTTGATCAGTACGAGGTTGGGATGGTCTCAGGGACTTACAGAGGGCCCCTGGGACTTTACTCCTGAACCAGACGCCGGTCGCCTGCTCCAGAGGCAGCAGCCAATTGTACCTAGCACCTACCCCAGCTCCACGCAGCAGCAGCAGCACAGGAGAAGAAATACCCTTGAGCGAATAGACTGTTGCCTTTACTTTGTATCCCTAGATCAGAAATACTCTCCCTGCTCCCAGTGCAATGGGGTTCATAGAATTCTTGCCCATCTAATTTTTCCTCGAACACGTTCCCCCAGCACCGAAATTCTCTGGCAAGCGAGAACATTGGTGCTGTGGGAAGGATGCTGCAGGGATCGTGGAGGGTGTAGAACAAACCTGAATGATTCCGAATGCATAAAGCAAAAGCTGAGCGGCTTCCTCTGGCTCGCATGTTGTGGCCCTTGATCGAGCAGAGCTATTGCCTTCAGTGGGAGCTTTGCTCAATTTGGGATCACAGAGCACGGCTCTGCGGGATTGTTCAGGAACCTTCTGTGCACGACAATGTCACTGCAGATCGGAATTTCAATGGGAGTCGGCTGCCCCTGGGAAAACCCCATGTGAGCTGGAATCGCTGAAGCAAAATGACCATGGATCCCTGCTAGGGCATTTTACAGGAGCCTTTTCAGAGGAAGGTCGGCCCAGCCTGGGACTCGTGAGACTAGCATTAATCCCTGCTCTGCTACAAACTCCCTGCGCGACCTTGGCCAAGTCACTTAGTCTCTCTGTGTCTTGGTTCCCATCTGTACAAGTGCTGCCCTGCCGTACAGGGGGGTTGAGGGGATCAACCCATTAAGGGGTGTGAGCTGCTCAGGTGCTATGATAATGGGGCCAGCTGTGCACCAGAGCTAGACAGATACAGTCACTGTTCAGAGCAGAATGACCTGCTATGGCCTGGTTCTCACCCATTCAATTGGCCTTAGGCTCATTATGGCCATTATGGCTGGGCTGGGCTCCCGCAGGCTCAGTGCTGCCCAGGAGCGGGAAGCCGAACCACAGCAGCATTTAGCTGGGGTTGCAGCTGCCTCCGTCCCCGTGCGAGCGATGGCAGCGCCTGGTTCCCCTGCAGGGGCCCTTCCCTCAGGGCCAGCTTCCTTCTCCCATTGACAGCTGGGACCCTTTCTCCTTCTCAGCCTTTGAGGACTCCCCTTCTCGAGTCTTCCCTCGCCTCCTTTGGGTGTGTGCTCCCACACCAGGGCAGCCCGCAACACCCCGGCCCTGATAGCAAGGGCAGCTCTGCCCACACTCGCTGGCGCTCCCTCCGTCCGTTCGCTCGCTTCATTTCAGACTCCTGTGCACCTGGCTGCTGCCCAGAGGAGCCTGGCTGCCATTGCTGGTACCTTTCTGACAGGTCTCCCTTTGGGCAGAGTCTCGCCGGCTCCGGAACAGCCGAAAGGCGGAGATTTCAGTGTTGCCAACTCTGGTGGTTTCGTCGCCAGTTTCACAACATTTGGTGATTTTCTTACAGTCTCAGATCCTGGAGTCAGGTGAGAATCTCCACTTGCCTTTTTAAAGTACATTTCCAGCCCTCATGGTTGCAGTAAAGCTGGGAAACATGATGGTACCCTCAACTCATCTAACAACATTGTCAATCTTTCCAACCACACACTTCGCCCAGCAGAAGAGTCTGTCCTATCTCGGGGACTCTGTTTCTGTCCCACCATCCCCACGAACGTGATACAGTTCTGCGGTGATCTGGAAGTCAACTTATTCGTCTCCGACTCAAGGAATATTTTCAACGCACCACTGAACAGTGCACTGACCCACAGGAACCCTCCTACCAACACTACAAGAAGAAGAACTCTGCGTGGACTCCTCCTGACAGTCGAAATGACAGACTGGACCTCTACATAGATGAGTTGAGGGTACCATCCTGGCCACCATGGATGTAGAAGCACTTTACACCAGTATTCCACATGAGGAGCTTTAAACTAGGAAGTTTGGGGAGAAGGTTGGGAGATGCACAGTTAATCTCCACGCCAGATTCCAGTATGGAAAAGGTGAGTAAAATGAGAGGAGACATAGCCGGGGAGATGAGATTGGACATAGGAAGGACAGGGGGGACGGACGCAAGGAGGCCCGCAACTTATAGTGCTACGAATGGGAGACAGGCTAAACGACATACATTAGGGTGTTTATACACCAATGCCAGAAGCCTAGGTAATAAAATGGAGGAATTGGAGCTCTTGGTCCAAGAGCTGAAACCAGATATCGTAGGAATAACAGAAACGTGGTGGAATGGCAGTCACGACTGGAACACAGGTATGGAGGGGTATGCGCTGTTTAGGAAAGACCGGAACAAAGGTAAAGGTGGGGGGGTGGCATTGTATGTCAATAGTGAAATAAGCTGTAAAGAAATAATAGTTGATGGATTAGATAACACAGAGTCCGTCTGGGCAATACTCACACTGGGTAATAGGACTACTAGAGCCTCTCCGGGGATAGTGCTCGGAGTGTGCTATAGACCGCCGGGATCGACCCAGGATATGGATAAGGAACTATTTAATGTGTTTAGAGAAGTAATTACTAATAGAAACTGTGTAATTATGGGGGACTTTAACTTCCCAGATATAGATTGGGGCACAAACGCTAGTAGTAATAATAGGGCTCAGATGTTCCTAGATGTGCTTGCTGATCAATTCCTTCATCAAGTGGTAGCTGAACCGACGAGGGGGGAGGCCATTTTAGATTTGATTCTGGTAAGTAGTGAGGACCTCGTTGAGGAAGTGGTAGTGGGGGACAATTTGGGCTCCAGTGATCATGAGCTAATTCGGTTTAAAATACATGGGAGGAGTAACAGAATTAAGTCAAAGACTAGGGTTTATAATTTTAAAAAGGCCAATTTTAACAAATTAAGGGGACTGGTAAGGGAAGTGGATTGGGCAAACGTATTAATGGATCTAAAGGCAGAAGAAGCCTGGGATTACTTCAAGTTAAAGATGCATGAGCTGTCGGAGGCCTGCATTCCAAAAAAGGGAAAAAGATTACAAAGCAGGAGATTTAGACCGAGCTGGATGAGCGACCGACTCAAAGGGGCGATTAGGAAAAAACAGAAAGCGTACAAAGAGTGGAAGAGGGGAGGGATTAGTAAAGAAACTTACCTTAGCGAAGTCAGAGAATGTAGAGATAGAGTGAGAAAGGCCAAAGGCCGTGTAGAGTTGGACCTAGCAAGGGGAATTAAAAGCAATAGTAAGAGGTTTTACAGCCATATAAATAGGAAGAAAGCAAAGAAAGAAGAAGTGGGACCGCTGAAGACTATTGCCGGAGAGGAGATTAAAGACAATCTAGGCATGGCGCAATATCTCAATGAATATTTTGCATCGGTGTTTAATGAGGCCAATGAAGGTATTAGGGATACTAGCACCACTACAGAGGGGCATTCAGGATGGGGGATTACCGTATCCGAGGTAGAAACAAAACTTGAATGCCTTAATGGGGCTAAGTCGGGAGGACCGGACGATCTTCATCCGAGAATATTGAAGGAATTGGCGCGGGAAATAGCAGGCCCATTAGCGATAATATTTAATGAATCTGTAAACTCGGGGGTGGTCCCGTTAGACTGGAGAATAGCTAATGTGGTTCCTATTTTCAAGAAAGGGAAAAAAAGTGATCCGGGTAACTACAGGCCTGTTAGTTTAACATCTGTAGTGTGCAAGGTATTAGAGAAAATTCTGAAAGAGAAACTAGTTGAGGACCTGGAGGTTAGTGGCAATTGCGATAAATTACAACATGGTTTTACGAAGGGCAGATCGTGCCAAACGAATCTGATCTCCTTCTTTGAGAAAGTAATGGATTTATTAGATAAGGGAAATGCGGTGGACCTAATATACCTGGATTTCAGTAAAGCGTTTGATACTGTACCCCATGAGGAATTATTGGTTAAACTGAAAAACATGGGGATCGATATGAAAATCCAGAGGTGGATAAGGAATTGGTTAATGGGGAGAATGCAGCGGGTCGTATTAAAGGGTGAACTGTCGGGTTGGAGGGAGGTTACTAGTGGAGTGCCTCAAGGTTCGGTTTTGGGACCCATTTTATTTAATCTATTTATAACTGACCTCGGAACCGATTGCAGGAGTGGGCTGATAAAGTTGGCGGATGATACGAAGGTGGGAGGCGTTGTAAATTCGGAGGAGGATAGGGATATCCTGCAGGGAGACTTGAACGAGCTTGTGAATTGGAGTATCAGGAATAGGATGAAATTTAATAGTAAAAAGTGTAAGGTGATGCATTTGGGGATGACTAATAAAAATTTTAGTTACAAGATGGGGACGCATTGGTTAGAAGTAACGGAAGAGGAGAAGGACCTAGGGGTCCTCGTAGACCGCAGGATGACTATGAGTCGACAATGCGACGTGGCGGTGAAAAAAGCCAATGCTGTCTTGGGATGCATTAGGCGAGGTATATCTAGTAGGGATAAGGAGGTCCTGCTTCCGTTGTACAAGGCGCTGGTGAGACCTCATTTGGAGTACTGTGTGCAGTTCTGGTCTCCCATGTTTAAAAAAGATGAACTCAAACTGGAACGGGTGCAGAGAAGGGCCACTAGGATGATCAGAGGAATGGAAAACCTGTCGTATGAAAAGAGACTAGAGGAGCTTGGGTTGTTTAGTCTGACAAAGCGAAGGCTGAGGGGGGATATGATTGCTATCTTTAAATATATTAGAGGGATTAATACGAGGGAGGGAGAAGAATTATTCCAGCTTAGTACTAATGTGGATACGAGAACGAATGGATATAAACTGGCCGTGGGGAGGTTCAGGCTTGAAATTAGACGAAGGTTTCTGACCGTCAGAGGGGTGAAATATTGGAACGGCCTTCCGAGGGAAACGGTGGGGGCGACGGACCTGTCTGGTTTTAAGATTAAGTTAGATAAATTTATGGAGGGAATGGTTTAATGGTAAAACATAGTAGTCAAGGAAAAACAAGAAATGGTAGGTAAATTGTATAATGGCTGACAGGGGTCAGGCTGGAGACTCTTGCCTATATGCTCGGGGTCTTACTGATCGCCATATTTGGGGTCGGGAAGGAATTTTCCTCCAGGGCAGATTGGCTGAGCCTCTGGAGGTTTTTCGCCTTCCTCCGCAGCATAGGGCAGGGATCTCTAGCAGGAGGGTTTCTGCCGATTGAAGTCACCTAAAACAGGATTGGGGACTTCAACAGCAGAGTCCAGGGAAGGGGTAGGGACGGTTTTATGGCCTGCAGCATGCAGGGGGTCAGACCAGATGATCATAATGGTCCCTTCTGACCTTAAAGTCTATGAGGATGGACTACAAGCTGTCAGGAACAGTATCCCTGATGAGGCCACAGCACGCCTGGTGGCTGAGCTTTGTGACTTTGTCCTCACCCACAACCACTTCAGATTTGGGGACAACTTATACCTTCAAGTCAGTGACACTGCTATGGGTACCCGCATGGCCCCACAGTATGCCAACATTTTTATGGCTGACTTAGAACAACACTTCCTCAGCTCTTGTCCCCTAGTGCCGCTCCTCTATTTGCACTACATTGATGACATCTTCATCATATGGACCCATGGAAAGGAGGCCCTTGAAGAATTCCACCTGGACTTCAACAATTTCCACCCCACCATCAACCTCAGCCTGGACCAGTCCACATAAGAGATCCACTTCCTGGACACTACAGTGCAAATAAGTGATGGTCACATAAACACCACCCTATACCGGAAACCTACTGACCGCTATACGTACCTAAATGCCTCCAGCTTCCATCCAAGACACATCACATGATCCATTGTCTACAGCCAAGCCCTAAGATACAACCGAATTTGCTCCAACCCCTCAGACAGAGACAAACACCTACAAGATCTTTATCAAGCATTCTTAAAACTACAATACCCACCTGGGGAAGTGAGGAAACAGATTGACAGAGCAAGATGGGTACCCAGAAATCACCTACTACAGGACAGGCCCAACAAGGACAATAACAGAACACCACTGGCCATCACATACAGCCCCCAGCTAAAACCTCTCCAGCGCATTATCCACGATCTACAACCTATCCTGGAAAATGATCCCTCACTCTCACAGACCTTGGGAGGCAGGCCAGTCCTCGCTTACAGACAACCCCCCAACCTGAAGCAAATACTCACCAGCAACTACACACCACACCACAGAAACACCAACTCAGGAACCAATCCCTGTAGCAAACCTCGTTGCCTACTCTGTCCCCATATCCACTCTGGCGACACCATCAGAGGACCCAGCCACATCAGCCACACCATCAAGGGCTCATTCACCTGCACATCCACTAATGTTATATATGCCAACATGTGCCAGCAATGCCCCTCTGCCATGTACATTGGCCAAACCGGACAGTCCCTCCGCAAAAGAATAAATGGACACAAATCAGACATCAGGAATGGTAACATACAAAAGCCAGTAAGTGAACACTTCAATCTCCCTGGTCATTCTATTACAGATTTAAAAGTCACTATCATTGAACAAAAAAACGTCAGAAACAGACTTCAAAGAGAAACAGCAGAACTAAAATTCATTTGCAAATTTAACACCATTAATCTGGATTTAAATAGGGACTGGGAGTGGCTGGCTCATTACAGAAGCAGCTTTTCCTCTCCTGGAATTGACACCTCCTCATCCATTATTGGGAGTGGACTACATCCACCCTGATTGAATTGGCCCTGTCAAGACTGGTTCTCCACTTGCGAAGTAACTCCCTGCTTTCCATGTGTCAGTATATAATGCCTGCATCTGTAACTTTCACTCTATGCATCCGAAGAAGTGAGGTTTTTACCCACGAAAGCTTATGCCCAAATAAATCTGTTAGTCTTTAAAGTGCCACCAGACTCCTTGTTGTTTTTGTAGATACAGACTAACACGGCTACCCCCTGATACATCAAGACTGGATCCGCCTTGTACTCAAAGATACACTCCAGTTCAGCGACAAGCTAGCACAGGTTCTACAGTGCGCGCTGACTGTCATAAAACCTAGCTGCCTTGGCCTGCTACTCCTACAGCTGGGCTGAGGATGAAGTGGGAACTTCCCCTTTGAATCTTACCCTCTGGTGCTTTCCAGTGTGCACACAAAGGAAGGTCTGGGGAAAGTGGGGGGAGGGGGGGAGTGAGAGGAGCTGTCAGGGAAAGCCTCCATGTGAATTTGATTCTCCCCTAGGAATCTGGCTGCCCTGACAGCAGCACTTTGTGGTCTGCCAGCCACTGCTAAGTCACTTACAAATGTGCAATTGGATCTCCAGTACGTTTATTTCCAGGAGAAAGTGTGATGCTGCGGAAAGGCCCCTGGGTTCTTTGGGGAGAGGCGGGAGGGGAGAGAAGGGGTCTGACTTATCCAGGGTACCTCAAACAAGTTAAATACATCAACAGAGCAGCAAACAGGCTGAAATGAGTGGGGAAAAGATGTTTCTAATCTTCCCCTTATTACTGAGAAGGACCCGTATGCAACCCTCCCCATCCCCCACGTGGATTTTGTAAAATGAATCCAGCAATAGAGCCTCAGGACCAACTGAGATCAGGGCCCCGTGTGCTGGGTGCTGTACGGACACAGCGCTAACAATCTGAACAGGCAAAACGGACCCAGCGTGGGGACCAATGGGATGACAGCAAACAGCATGTTAATGACCTGATTTGGGGGCGATGGGGTTAATTAGATGGGGATTAGCTAAAGGAAAAGACAAGGGAAGGGAGAGGCATGAGGGGCACAAGGTAGAAGAGAAGAAGTTGAGGAGGGGATAAATCGGGAGGGAGGGGGGATTGGGAGTCAGTTTCTAAACGATGAATAAATCCTAAATTTTCCTAAACGTGAAGCCAATCACACATCCTAGCTCCACAGCTGCACCCAGTCTCTTCCCATCAGGGCGATCACTTCACCTTCCTCATTGCAATGGAATCGGTGATTGGGTATAGCGCGATGGTGACCGTTTTTCCATCACATTTTTTTTCCCCAAAAGGGCTTTTTGACCATGTTTATTGACATTTTCCAGTTGTCAATAAGACTCTGGAAACCAAAAACATTTTTCCATAAAAATTGTTCTCAATTTTTGGAAAAATAAATTCCGTTTTTGATATTCTTTTGGGGGGTTGGTACATGCTTTACCAAAACTAGGTGTTGAAAACCAACGTTTGTTACTGAAAACTGAATAGTTTTTATCAAAAGCAGGTTTCAAAAAGATAAAAATTTTACCACAATTTTTTGTAACTGAAAATTATTTTTCTTAAAAATGAAGCATTTTTACATCCTGTGAAAAATTCCTGGGGCTTTCCCACTGGCTCTAGGCTGGACACTTGCCCCTGTTTGAAACTAACCAAGCAAGAGAGACATGAACATGCCGCTCAGACTGAGGGGCCTGTGGGGCACAGACCAGCCCTTTTGAATGTCTGAGTGGTTTCCAGCAGAGGCGCTGACTTTTGAATGGGCTGGGGGGGGGCTCGACCCCCGCTCCGCCCTAGGTCCCACCCCCGCTCCACCCCTTCCCCCAAGGTCCAACACCCACCCTGCCTCTTCCTGCCCTCGCTCCGCCTCCGCCCCACCTCTTCCCACCCCGTTCTGCCCCCTCCCCAGAGCGTGCCCCACCCTCGCTCCTCCCCTCTATCCCCAGCGGCTCCTGCACGCCGCGGAACAGCTGATTGCAGTGGGCAGGAGGTGCTGGGAGGAAGGGGAAGGAGCCAATCAGTGGGGCTGCTGGCAGGTGGGAGATGCTGGGGGGAGAGGGGGGAGCACTACCCGCAGGGCTGCCAGTGGGTGCTGAGCACCCACTATTTTTTTTCCATGGGTGCTTCGAGACTGGAGCACCGTTGGAGTCGATGCCTATGGTTCTTAGCACTTGGTTCAGCACAGTATGGGCTTACATCCCACTGGAGTCCAGTCAAAGGAAAACATCATCCTGGTTCCCACACTGCCCTGGGCATTCGTCAAAAGGGGAAAACATTTTCCTGATTGGATTCCACTTTGAAAGCTTTGATCTTTCATTCCTTCTTATCTGTGTTTGTTCTTATCCCCCCACCGCCGCCCATCCCGAGTGCCAGACAGCCTGGAGAAAGTTGGCGATTCCGTGCTTGGCGAAAGGGGATAATTAGAGCTGACGGGTAAAGGGGAGGAAACGGGCTTGTCCTCAGCCTCCTTCCTTTCTGTTCTGTACAGGGGGCCTGGATGGGCTTGGGAGGTTTCTGCTCACTTCCTCGTCACGTCTTGGCTTTGAGCTGCACCATAGGTCTGGGTCCCTGGCTAGAGCCCGCCCGGGCAGCTGCACTGTTAGCTACACTCACATTGCAGCTCCACAGCTGCCCTTGGAGACACCTGTGCACCTGCGGAAGAGGAGGCGAGGACAGCTCCGAGCTCCCTTTTTGATTCCTCCAACCTGAGGGCAGCCAGGAGACCAAACTGCCCATGACCCAAGTTAGAGCAGCCACCGAGCATTGCGAAAAGGGGTTTTGCACCCAGTCCCACCCTCTCCAACCTCCAGTGGGACCCTCCCGCTCCTTGTCCCTCCTGGCCCGACATGTCCCAGGCATTGGGTGTAGGAGGGGCTGGCACTGCGCCAGCACAGGGTTCCCTCCTGCCGGGGAACCCTCGCCGGTCCCTTTCAGGCAGCTCTGTGCTGCTCCGTGGTGCACTGGTTGCCTAGGGGTGACACCGAGGGCAGGTTTGGAAGATAGTGGGTGTGAATGACACAGTCTGGCCTGAAGACTGGGAATTCCCCATTGTTACTGGGAAGTCTAACAGCTCCTAAGCGTCCCCTCTTCCCCCATTACTCTTGAGGGCTGGCCTCCTTCTCTTCTCAGACTGGGTCAGGCTGCTCTGGGAGCAATCACTGGCCTTGTTGTTATTGTGTTGTCTTGTTTTATAATGAAAATAGCTCACAGTAGTTTTTTTTTTAAGTGAGCTTAAAAAATGCTGAACTTTTATTTTAACTGGTAACCCTGATTCTTTTTTCAGTTCAGTTCAGGTAGAAAAAATCATGGTTCAGGTTCTGTTCTGGTTCAAGTAAAAAATACTGGTTTGAACTGGTTATCTGGTTCTGTATCGGTTTTGGTTCGGCTCACTGCTGGGGACGATGCAAATTCCATTGGTCTTTCAGTAGCTAGGCTGAGTTTGTGGAGTTGGCAATTAGAAGATCCATCTTCAGGGAAACAGCGAATTTCTCCTGGAATCTGCTGCAGCTCTGTCAACATGGAACCCCGGGAAGCTTTACCAGTCACTTTTTAACGCATAGCCACACGCTGATGTTTGTAAAGTGCTTTCAGGCCCTAGGCGGAAGACATTGCCCAAATGCTTTGTGCTAGGGTGATTTTTAAAGCTAGTTAGAAGAATTTGCTAGAGCTGCGTGAATAGCTCAAAGTGAATAATTGATTCCACAGGCTTTGTCTTTCTTGCGTTAACAGACCCAGTATTTCCTCCACTCATGATTTTATCAGAAATTGTGTGATATTTGGTGATTTTTCTTAAATTCCCAGCTCCTGGAGTCATGGGAATATGTACGAACCTCTGATTTGCAGGGGTGTTGGTTTTGGTTTTGGGATTTTTTTAAAGGAAGTTTCTAGCCCTTGTGGTTGTGAAGAAGAGCCTGGAAACATGACACAAGTGCACCCTCAAGGCTCAGAACTGATAAGATTAATAGAAACAACCAATAATGCATTATTTTAAAAAAATCTCATGATCTGGAGGGGGACCAGTTAATGATTTTTGAAAAGTTGGAGTTGGCGAAGCTGCAGATTGGCCATGGATTTACTCAGTTGTATTTATGACTGAAAATTCTTTCAGTGAATAATGGTTCATCTGCAGATTGTTCAGAACATGAGTTGTAAACAATCAATTACACATTTGTGCGGTAACTTGTGGAACTAATTGATGTAAGTTACATTGCAACTTTATAGGTTAGATTGCAATATGTGCAATTCAGCCTCTCTCAGCCACTCAGCTAATGCAGTCAGAGCACAGAAACAATGCCATGTGACTGAGGTACTGTGTGGATCAGGAAATTTACAATCAGATATAAGCTTTGTAACGGTCTGTGGGCTCAATATTCTCTTGTGGGTGTCTCTTGCTCCTACACAATTGGTGGCAGTGAGTGGAAAAGCCTCATGAACATGGACATAGGGAAATTCACTTTGGTGTGTGACTAGTCACGGGAAATGTTTGCTGCTCTTGGCTCCTTGCCAGCGTCTGCCTTCTGTCACATTTCGGGGCCATTCACCCAGACGTGGGTGGAAAAGCTTTGGCATGTCCGTCCTGGGCCCCACCCGGCTTTGGGAAGGGAGAAGTCCAGTGTGGTAGCTGTGAGCCTGCAGCGCCTGCTCCCAGGGGCGTGTGGCGCCTCCCTGAAGAGCCCAAACTGTTTGGGAGGAGCAGGAAGAGCATGAGCGGAAGCTGCACGGTCGGATGTGGCCTCACAGAACACTCCTGTGTTTCCTCGCCAGGCCATTGGCCTTCAGCATGTTACATGGGGCTGGGCAGAGACAGCTGACCTAGTTTGGCTGGTCAGGACTTGGAATGACATCTGTGTGTGTGTGCAATGGCAACGCAGTGCCCCTCTGTCCCCCACGCAGCCCCAAGCTCTTCTCACAGACACACCCACACAGAGCACACACAGCACAGACACACACCCATACAGTACAGCCACAGCACAGACACACACCTGGTACAGCCACAGCACAGACACACACGTATACACATCACAGACACACACTCAAGCACACACCCGGTACAGCCACAGTACAGACACACACCCATACGGTACAACCACAGCACAGACACACACACACATACACTCATCACAGACACACACCCGGTACAGCCACAGCACAGACACACACCCATACGGTACAGCCACAGCATAGACACACACATACACTCATCACAGACACACACCCGGTACAGCCACAGCACAGACACACATGTACACTCATCACAGACACACACCCAGTACAGCCACAGCACAGACACACACTCATGCACACACCCGGTACAGCCACAGCACAGACACACACATACACTCATCACAGACACACACTCATACGGTACAGCCACAGCACAGACACACACGTACACACAGCACAGACACACACCTGGTACAGCCACAGCACAGACACACACAACACATACACACACACTCGTGCACACATACAGCAGATTCAGCACAGATACTCACTTGTGCACAAACACAGAGCACACACAGAGCACAGCCACACACACTCAGGCACACATCCTGTGTGGCCCAGGATACCAGAACAAACGTCCTTCCTAGACTCTAAGGCCAGGTGGGACCTCACAAAGAACTAGTCTGACCTGCATATCGCAAGCCCCAGGACCTCACCCACCCACTGTGACGTGGTCCTTGGGGTGCAAGTCAGACTGTGGAACTGCTGAGCCCCCTTTACCCACCAACCTGGGCTGCCTCTCACCCTGGGATGCTGTTGCCAAGCTACAAACCACCGGGAGGTACTGCACTTACACAGACATCCCCAGGCAGGGACACACCCAGCTGAGTTACATGAATGCTTCTCCCAGCCACTCATGAACCAACGCACAGACAACAGGGCCCCCCTCAGTTAGGTCCAGCTTGGGGTCCCAGGGCATGCCAGCCCACCCCCCAAAGGGGGGTGGGG